>NC_090734.1:153887853-153890353 GCF_036898095.1 Palaemon carinicauda
TCAAGGAATTTTTCTCAAAAATTATTTCCAGAAAAGTTCTCCAAAAATCCTTTACCAAAAAGTTTTCCATAAATTATTTCCAGAAAAATTTCCTAACAATTATTTCTGGCAAAGATTTCCAAAAAGTATTTCAGCAAAGTTTTCCACAAATTAATTCCAACAATTTTTTCTAAAAATCATTCCAGCAAAATTTTTCAAAAAATTTCCAGCAATGTTTTCAAAATTCCCTTTCCAGAAATCATTTTCCAGCTAATTTCCCAAACATGATTCCAGCAAATATATTCAAGAAAACCTCACCGGCAAAGCCTTTCAGCAAACAATTCCACTGAAGGCTTTCCATCAAAACTATCTACCAAATTTCTCCAAGTTTTCCGGTGGTTTTCAACCAAATGTCAACAAATAAACCTTACCAGCAAATGATTCCCAATCAGTATGACCAATACCTGAACATTCTACATGATTGGATTGATCTGTGGAAATCAAATCACAGGAATAACAGAAGCTTTACTGTGAATCCCTCCATAGGGGGACTATACCACCGGCCTCATTCCATTGCGTGGAATAATGCAATTCCACATTCGACTCTATTGCAAAATGAAAATGAAAAAGATAATTATTACAAATATAATTCTGGAAAATGGAAACATGCTAAATGACATTGATGTACAACACACATAATAGTTCCCTCCTTGGTCTTTTCAAAGGGTATTTATCCTATTATGAGAGAGAGAGAGAGAGAGAGAGAGAGAGAGAGAGAGAGAGAGAGAGAGAGAGAGAAGAGAGAGAGAGAGAGAGAGAGAGAGAGAGAGTAAAGAAAAAACGGGGCAGAACTAACATGAAGGAAGAGTTGGTTTTGTGGATGGTCAATCAATGCCAGAAAATGAAAATACAAAGAGAGAGAGAGAGAGAGAGAGAGAGAGAGAGAGAGAGAGAGAGAGAGAGAGAGAGAGAGAGAGAGAGTGTGTGTGTGTGTGTGTGTGTGTGTGTGTGTAAAGAAAAAACGGGGCAGAACTAACATGAAGGAAGAGTTGGTTTTGTGGATGGTCAATCAATGCCCAGAAAATGAAAATACAAAGAGAGAGAGAGAGAGAGAGAGAGAGAGGAGAGAGAGAGAGAGAGAGAGAGGAGAGAGAGAGAGAGAGAGAGTGGTGTGTGTGTGTGTGTGTGTGTGTGTGTGTGTGTGTAAAGAAAAACGGGGCAGAACTAACATGAAGGAAGAGTTGGTTTTGTGGATGGTCAATCAATGCCCAGAAAATGAAAATACAAAGAAAGAGAGAGAGAGAGAGAGAGAGAGAGAGAGAGAGAGAGAGAGAGAGAGAGAGAGAGAGAGATTAAAAGCAAAGTGACTTAGATTTGAAGCAATCGGCCCCACTAAACATTGAAGAGCAGAGAAAACATATCGAATTTACTTGCTTATCTGAAAGATGACGTCACTCACAAGGAAGAATAAATTGCAATATTTGTTTTTGTGAGGAAATAAAAAAATGGAGAATGATGAATTCGATTGAAAATCACTTCTATAAAAATCCACTGTAATTTGTATTACTCCATCTGTTGTTGGTATTTCTATTTTCATTCTTCAAAGCAAACTTATGTGTCAAATTGTTCCAGGTCTTCTTTACATCAATTTGATGCTTCTTCCTTTCTTTAAAGCTTACGAATATTTATAGTTTGTTCATTGTTTTGGATAGTTCTGCTGATTCTGATTCTATCTCATCTCTCTTGAATTTAACCTTCATTTTCAATCTTTTCTTTATTGGGTTTTGTCTTTTCTGATAATGTAGTTTTCTTTGATGTTGTTTAGGAACTTTTCCAACTATCTATTGGGCCGATTCTAATTCAAATTTTGTTAAAATACTTCTCATTCTGGGAGTATTGATAGCCAATCTACCAGTATTGGATGAAATACAGGAACAGAAGGAGAAAATAGGGGCATCATTAGACATTGGAAGAAGCAGACAGTCAAATAACAAAACAACAGAAATTCCCGGGAATTGTTCAGATTTCCTCAATTGCCGGAGTAATCAGGGTAAGAGGAAATTCACCAACAGCATCGTTTTAGGAGGAGAGGCATATTGGGTTCAAAAGAATAAAGAGGAGAAGATAAGATAGAATAAAGAGGAGAAGATAAGAAAAGAAAATGGTTTAAAAGAAGTTTTAAAAAATGCAGACAAATTAAATTTTGTGAAATTACATGCGGTGACAATAATGATAGAGAATGTGCAGTAAGCTTTGTGGTTGATCATCTCTTGCTTTATTTTAAGTGTTTTATGACGATCATACATACATACATACATACATACATACAAACACACATAATATATATTTATATATATATATATATATATATATATATATATATATATATATATATATATATACACATGTATATATATATATATACATATATTCATATACATGTATATATATATATATATAATATATATATATATATATTATATATATATACAATATATAATGTTTGTGCGTGTATGTGCGT
>NC_090734.1:153897853-153900353 GCF_036898095.1 Palaemon carinicauda
ATATATATATATATATATATATATATATATATATATATATATATATATATATATATATATATATATATATATATATATATATATATATATATATATATATAAAGCCTCAGACATGTTCTTCCACTTGCGCCTGTTTGTTTTTTCTGTGACAGTCACGCCCGCAAACTTCTAGTTCGTTATTCAATCGTCTTCTCTTCCTTCTCTGTACCTTTTACAATCTCTGGAGACCCATTCTTTTGTTCTTAATGTCCATCTATTGTCTGTCATTCTCATTATATGCCCTGCCCATGTCCATTTCTATTTCTTACATGTTAGAATATCCTCTACTGTACTCTAGTATCCATGTTGCTCTTGTTCTGTCTCTTAGTGTTATTCCCATCATTATTCTTTCCATAACTCTTTCAACTGTAACTAGCTTATTTTATCATTCTTGTTCATTTAATTTTTGAGCAAAATTTATCTTTTTTATTACCATCAATTCTTATGCTGTCTGGCGACATTGAGCGAAATCCGGGCCCCGTAAGTCCTAGATTTCGTTAATGGCGTCTAATGTATTGCAATATTTGTGGTCTTCATGCAAATATTCAAGACCTTACAGTTGCGTCCAGACAGTATGATCTTCTTTTGAGCTAAGAAATCTTGGTTTTTGATATGAGGTACTCATCCGAGCTCCTTATAAGTGGTTTTAAGAAGCCAATAATGTTGAAACGTGATGACATCCGTAGGGCCAGGGGAATGGCGGTGTATATTAGGACCGAGTACCCTGCTTCTCATAAGTCCTGCTATCAATGTGGATGTCATGAAATTCAGGAGGTAATAAAAGTTTGTGGTAGGCATAACAAATTCTATTTGTGTTCGATCTACCGGAATCCAGACATGGATGACTCTATCTTTGATTGTCTTCTTACCATTATGGCTAAGTTAAAAGCTGATAGAAAGGCCTCTTTTGTCTTTGTTCGTGATTTCAATGCTCACCATAGGGAGTAGTTGAATTTTGTTTCTCCTACCGACCGCTATGGCTTAAGAGCTTTACAATTTGCCTCTGAATCAGGCTGTAAGCAAATTATAAGTGAAGCTACTCACAGGTCTGGTAACTGTTTGAACCTAGTATACACCGACTTCCCTGTCGTTATAATAAGTAAGGTTGGTTCTCCAGTTGGGACATCTGATCATGCCTTGATTTCATTAGTAGTGAAGACTGAGCAGCCTGTCTCTGATGTTTCATTGTGATATTTATATGAAATTTCAAGCAGACTGGAATGGGATTTTGCATGATCTTTTGGGCTTGAATTGGTCACAATTATATAATAGTGTTAATCTTGTTGTCCCTTTGAATGAGAATCTAGTCCACATAATTGATGGGCATATCCCTTTTCGTGTGCTAACCGAGTGAAAGACAAACCATAGTTCTATGATGATTGTAGACGTGCTTATTTGGAGAAACAGTGGGATAATCATCTTTGGACGGTAACAGATCAGATTTGACCTGGAATAACTATACTCGTCTTCGTGCTTTTGCTCACAGAGTTTATGCTTCTACTGAAAAGGAATACAATTTAACCATAAAGGAAACCCTTTCTGGTACACCCTAGGAACATAAGTGGTGAACTTCCCTTAAATCTGCACTCTTTGGTGTAGACGCAACAATTCCTCCTTAACTTAAACCAGATGGCTCAGTCACTCATTGTCCAAAGGGAAAGGCAACCTTTATGGCTGATGCGTTTGACAGTAAGCAGAGTGTGATGAGAAACTCGAACTTTCTCATTCCTGTTTTCCTAAGGCTAAACTAACTAGTTTAGATTTTCGATCTCGTAAAATTTAAGCTCTCTTGATGGACCTTGATGATTATGGAGGTGTAGACCGCAATGGTACGTTTCCTTTGTTATTTATAGAGACAGCAGATTTCTTAGCTCTAAAGTTATCTGTTATTTTGTGCAAGTTAGCAAGAAGAGCTTTTAGCACTTATTAGAGATTGGGTAATGTTACTCCACTATGTATATGTGTTTGTGGTAGCTCAAGTCCCACTGATTACCACCCAATTTCCATAACTCCCATATTATCTAAAGTTTTTGAATGTCTTGGCAAAACGTGTTAATAGAATTACTGAATGTAATCATCTGTTCCCTGGTTTGGTTTTCGGGAAGGCTTTGGAGCATGTAATGCCCTTCTTACAATTTCCAATGCTGTACTGAAATCCCTTGATTATGGTCAGGAAGTTTGTATGATTGGCCTTGATTTTAGTGCTGCCTTTGACCGAGTTAATCATGAGGCCCTTGATTTCAAACTCAAACAGTTGGGAGTGGGTGGGTCGTTTCTTAGCATCATTATAGAATTTTTAAGTAATAGATCGCAAAAAGTTGTTGTTGATGGGTACCATAATAAGTATAGGAATGTGATATCTTGTGTTTCTCAGGGTAGTGTTCTTGGCCCATTACTTTTCATACTAAATACACATGACATGTAGTTTGGCCTAAAAACAAGCTTATTGTATATGTGCAGA
>NC_090734.1:153905353-153910353 GCF_036898095.1 Palaemon carinicauda
GGGTGGGTATGAAAGAAATGTGTTTAGGAGAAACAGAGGAACTGGTGGGAAGAAGCAGCGGATATAATGTGTCAAAAGAAAATTTTTTAAAAAGTATCATACTGAGTTATTATTATTATTATTATTACTTGCTTAGCAACCACCCTAGTTGGAAAAGCAGGGTGCTATAAGCCCAGGGGCTCCAACAGAAAAAATAGCCCAGTGAGGAAAGGAAAAAAAGAAAGTAAAATATTTTAAGAAGAGTAACATTAAAATGAATACCTCCTATATAAACTTTGGTAAACTATGGAAACATTAACAATATAAAGAGGAAGAGAAATAAGATAGAATAGTGTGCTCGAGTGTACCCTCAAGCCAAAGAACATTATCAATGCTGAGATCCGGATGATGAGGAGCCACTGTCCTTGACCTACTTACAATCAAACTTTGAGTTTTGTTATAATTCAACTTCATACCACATAATTTGCACCAAACACCAATTTGAGTCAGATCTCTATTAAGGGATTCAGCCACACCAAAGGTAGAAATTTGAATCTAAGCCCTGGTCTGTTTTCCGTTAATCCGGTAATATCCTTATATCTAAAATCTGACTTTCCGGAATTACAAAGATATTGACAGCTGTTGGATCCCCTTCTCCTATATAAATACGATGTCTTTGTATCTGCATTCTCATTGTTGAGTCTGTTGATGTCCGTAATGGACGAAAGTACTAACTCCAATCAAGTCTCTTCATTTTTCCTTCCGTGGCTATCATATATATATCTATATATATATATATATATATATATATATATATATATATATATATATATATATATATATATATATATATAGATAGATAGATAGATAGATAGATAGGTAGATATAGATATAGATATATACATATATATGTGTATATGTGTATATGTGTATATATATATATAAATATATATATATATATATATATATATATATATATATATATATATATATATATATATATATATATATATATATATATAAATATATAGTCAAGACACATTGCTCTATATTCCTTAGGTTGCTTTCAATTTACTATGTAAAGGCAAACTGATACATAAATCCTTCTTTTTAGGCTTTTTGTATTTCATTTTTTTCTTCAAACGCGAGCACCTGCAATATAGGAATACGTAAAACGAATGGAAATACATAAAACAAAAATAAAAGGCAGTCAAATAATCCCTCGTGATTTGCTTAAGACAAGGGTAATTCATCATGAAATATTGGAAATTTGCTGTTCCTCTTTTCCCTCGCTTATAATTGGAAAAGGAAATGTTCCTAAAAAGCATAAAAGAATTATCTCCCCACTCCCCCATTCCTCTGGTTCAAATAAGCAAGGTCTAAATAAGTGGAAATAAGCTCACATTTTTCTATCAATGCCATTTGCTTTAGAATAAAACACATCCAAATACTCCTTTTCTTAATTTTTCAAAATAAGGAGATATTTCTCTTTAACCTTGGTGTTTTGCCTATTTTTTCAAAATATTTTTTTTCCTTGCAATGTTGCTAAATTGCAGTAAAATAGGGATTTATTGCAATTTCTTAGGTTCTTTGTTCTTTTGCAATGGATTTCGCACAATATGACCGAATTTCAAGAGAAAACTCGATTTGGGCCGAAAAAACGGCAAGGGGTTAACCTTGGTGTTTTGCCTATTTTTGGGCAAATCGTTGGTTTTAGAGGAAAGGTTATAAAGCAATCAACGACATACAAAGCTGAATGAAACGACTTTAACTACAGTTTGCTGAAGATGGTATAATAAGATGATCTGTTAAAGACTATTTTGTTAATGAATGCTATGATACGGTGGATTTGGCAATTAACGAGTATTACGTTATATGATAGTACTCTTAGTACCTGGTCCAATTTACATGCCAACATTTGTATTAAAGAGAGAGAGAGAGAGAGAGAGAGAGAGAGAGAGAGAGAGAGAGAGAGAGAGAGAGAGAGAGAAGATTATCAAATAAGATTATAATTATGAAGCAAGACTTAAGAATGTACACATCCTAAGTCTTGTAAATCCTGCGAGGCTTAAGGCGTCCCCTAGTCCGTGACAGGAACAGGGAAAGAGCCATTTACAGTAGCCGCCGCTAGAGAGAGAGAGAGAGAGAGAGAGAGAGAGAGAGAGAGAGAGAGAGAGAGAGAGAGAGTACTGCTATAATGGTAGGTTATTCGTCCTGTGTGAAATAGAATAGGGAAGTTATCACATCCTGCCGACCTACGGCAGGATTAATGTGGAAGGATAAGCCTAATTTTAGGGGTTGTTGTGGTATCCTAATGGAAACGTGCCTGCCTCGCAATTTACCGGACTGGGATTCGAGTCCCGCTAAAGCTCGAGTTTTTTATAGTGTCTGCAACTTCACCATCCTTGTGAGACCAAACGATGGGGGGTTTGGCGAAACCTATAAGAGGTCTAACTTCTGAGTCAACGTCAGCCATTGCCTGGTCCTCCCTGGTTCTAGCTTGGGTTGAGATGGAGCTTGGGGGCAGATCATATGTATATATGGTCAGTCTCTAGGGCATAGCCCTGCTAGCCAGGGCAATGTCATTGTCACTTGTCTCTGCCATTCATGAGTGGCCTTTAAAAAGAGTGCCTTTAAAAAAAAAAAAGTAATGGAAGACCTCCGATAGGATATGTGGTAATGGCTCGCAATGAGACCCGTGACACCGCCATAGGAGCTGCAATAAAAGCCGTAGTATTTTATCGTCTTCAACTTTTATGCATATCTATATTAGCCTGTTGATTCTTATCAGCCGTTTTATAAACATCGTCTCATAGTTGAAAACATCCCTTGAAAACAGGGGTTAGGTAGAAACTTTCTAAGGAAATGGGTAGCAACGCATCTTTCCATTCATCTTACGTTTACATTTAGTTAAAAAAAAAAAAATTAAAAATTAAAAAAAATAATATATAAAAAACATTCCCTAATTCTTTCAAATTATTCAAAAATTGGGTATTCAATTGATTACCGAAAACCACCAGCTTTGACACCAAAATCGATTCCATAACCTAAACTGCTACTATAATTGCCATAATTCATCCGCAGGTCATAGCATTACACATTATAAGGATCAAACTTGAACTGTGATTGACTAACACACTTCATTCAAGGAGGAATGAACTTCTGTCCCGATCCAATATAATTCATTCCATATAAAAGCGTAAACCCTACTAACTTTCCTACCTTGATTGACCTTTGTTTAAATTCAATATCAAATGCACCGACCAACAAACAAACAAAAAGACAAATATTTTCTTGCCTTTTATAATGGTAAGTAGTTTTATAATGTGAGGTGTTATGGAAAAAGCCAGGAGACTGTTAAGCTCGCAGACCCCAGAAGAATCTACCACCTCCGGACGAAGAAAACTATATAATCTTTTATTATATAATTAACATTATACAGTAGTTACAATCGAAGCTGCAAACCCAGTTGGAAAAGAAGACCTTCGACTCTCTGTTACTTACTAACCTGACATTCAAATAGAATTGCTAAATATTTGTTTCCATATAAAACCATCACAATGCTTAAAATCCATTTACTTTGATAGTAAATTATCTCTCTCTCTCTCTCTCTCTCTCTCTCTCTCTCTCTCTCTCTCTCTCTCTCTCTCTCTCTCTCTCTCTCTCTCTCCCAGCAGTCACGTAAGTACCCTATAAGAAATTCAGGACCAAATCCTCCTCCCATAACGTTATTAGCCAGAACCTTAATGGAGTCGACCTCGCCTTACATGACACACCATAAGACAGCTAAAAACGCCAGTATTACAATAGATGTTTCAATGAAAAAAAAAATTCTAAATTCATAACCTATTACACTTGTTAACATATATTGTTTAATTCCCTACATTCATCACTCGAAAATATCTAAGAAAAGTTTTACGAAAACAACAGATTAAGTCATAACTATAAAATGCCGAGAATTCTTTTTCCTCAAATAATTCCTCTTATGAATCACACAATGAAAAATATTCAAATTTTCAACATAATTCAAATCGCTGTTTGAATATCCTAATATGTTCTTGACCGCTAATACAAACAAAATGAAGAACGAAACTTTTTGATTTGATAGATCTCAAATACAAAAAGCGTGTAGTCTTTAAAGACTAATTCTAGTAATAATTACATGAATTACATCGATCATCAAGTCTGTAATTGCCCGCGGAAGGAGACCGTAATTTAATATCACTAACTACCAACATATTTAATCGCATACATTTGACATTTTCACAAGAGACGGTTTAAGAAATATACAGTATATGAATATTATATATATACTGTATATAATATATATATATATATATATATATATATATATATATATATATATATATAAATAAATATATGTATATATATATATATATATATATATATATATATATATATATATACATATATATATATATATATATATATATATATATATATATAGATAGATAGATAGATAGATATAGATATATATATATATATATATATATATATATATATATATATATACTATGTATATATACATACATACATACATATATATATATATATATATATATATATATATATATATATATATATATATATATATATATATATATATACAATATGGAAAGCAAGCGTTACAAAATTGAATATCCCCAGAGAGAGAGAGAGAGAGAGAGAGAGAGAGAGAGAGAGAGAGAGAGAGAGAGAGATTAATTCTGAAATTCGTTAAATAAGAAAGAAAATAAGAAGGTATATGAATCGCATACCTTCTTCTATTACAACCCTCAAGCGATGGCAAGAACTCCACAACTATCATTGTATATGCAACAACCCTAATCATTTCAAAAGTATATGTATGTATGTATGTATATATAAATATGTGTGTGTGTGTATAGTTAGTAGGTTAGCCATGGCACCAGCCACCCGTTAAGATACTACCGCTCAAGAGTTATGGGGTCTTTTGGCTAGCCAGACAGTACTACATTGGATTCTTCCTCTATAGTTAAGGT
>NC_090734.1:153915353-153935353 GCF_036898095.1 Palaemon carinicauda
AAGATTCCTGATCGTACTTTAGTGATTTTAAAGCGAAGGCTAGAAGAAAATCCTACATTAACTGCTAAGCAACTGAAAGAACAGAACTCTAAATTGTTGAGCGACATCAGTGTTCGTACGATTCAGGAAAACCTGTCGAAGCGCCTCGACTACGAGAAAGTGATTGCGAGAAAGAAGCCCGCTTTAATTGAGAAACAAAGGAAGAGGAGGGTTGCTTTTGCCAAGACATACAAGGATTGGACCTTGGAGCAGTGGCAAAGTGTCTTGTGGAGTGACGAAGCGACCTTTTGTGTGAGTGAGACGACTGGGAAAAAAGTGTGGAGGCGAAAGGGGTCAGATCCTTTTAAGCCTAACTTGACGGCCAAGACAGTAAAGCACCCAGCATCGCTTATGGTATGGGGTACGTTTGCCTATGGTGGTGCCCCAAGCCTTGTTGTTTTGCCTAAAGGCATAACGGTTAATGCTGACCGATATTTGAACATTTTGAAAGACAATTTAGCGGATTGTTTTGCGGTTACAGGAGCTGAAATTTTTCAGCAGGTCGGTGCCCCTTGCCATACGGCTAAGAAAGTGAAAAAGTGGCTTGAAAATAGCGAAGTTAACTATATTACTGATTGGCGAGGTCAAAGTCCTGATATTTCGCCCATTGAGAACCTTTGGGCGATAGTTAAAGCCCGCCTTCGTAAAGAAGTGACGACAAACGTGACACTTCTCGAGGCGGCGCTCCATAAGGTGTGGGCGGAAATACCTGCCAAAATATTCCAAAACCTCACCGATAGTGTTCCTCAACGACTTTTGGAGGTCAAGAAGAGGAAAGGCTACCCTATAGACAAGTAGCAGGGATATTGGTGAGTGTTCAATTAAATTTTTATTGACTTATATTGTGTATTAGTGTAGATATGGGGGGGGGGACCAAACTGAATGCACGGCGGATGCTGCCCGGACAGAGCTATCCGTGCTGACTGTGTATGTGTATATATATATATATATATATATATATATATATATATATATATATATATATATATATATATATATATATATATATATATATATATATATATATATATATATATATATATATATATATATAGATAGATATATATATATATATATATATATATATATATATATATCTATATATATATACATACATACATATATAGATAGATAAATATATAAATATATATATTTATATATATATATATATATATATATATATATATATATATATATATATACATATATATATATATATATATATATATATATCTTTATAAATATATATATATATATATATATATATATATATATATCTTTATATATATATATATAGATAGATAAATAGATAGATAGATATATATAAATATATATATATTCAGAAGAATATAGACTGGAAGCAGAACAAGCTAGGGCCACCAAACTAGTTCCAAAACTAAGGCAATTGGATATAGACAGAGGATGGAACGTTTGAACTTATTTGATCCACAAACTCGACGAATAAGGGGACAATTAATAGAGGCATTCAAAATTCTTAAAGGAATAACAAACGAAGATTACAACAATCTATTCACGCTTACCACAAATCAGCCCTGAGGTAATGGATACAAACTGGAATTGTAAAGATACAATACCACCCAATTTGGCAATTTCTTTACATACAAAATAGCGAATACTTGGAATAGACTTCCACCAGATGTAGTAGTAAACGAGTTCGAGAATCTAAATGCTTAAACTAAATCGCTCTACCAAAGAGCAAATGGAGTCTCCGCGGATGGTTTTTAAAAAGTCTTTGAGACATCCAAAATCATTGTAACTCTCTCTCTCTCTCTCTCTCTCTCTCTCTCTCTCTCTCTCTCTCTCTCTCTCTCTCTCTCTCTCTCTCTCTTAGCAGTATTCAAACTTCAATACACACAAATCAACCAATAAAATACTATAGTCACTACAAAGATTCCGGGCGAAATAAGCCCCACCCCCTGATGACTTCATAGCCAATAACATCTCCCACGTTAGCAACGGTCACAATACATCCTTTTAAAAATTTCAAACTACAGGGGATGTGTTGTGACAGCTGCTGACGCGGGAGACAACATGATTGGCTATGACTTCATCAGGGGGCGGGACTTGGTTCGCCGGGAATCTCTGGGGCGACTATTACTTACTTTACTTTACGGGTCGCTTTTCTGGTCCTATACAGAAGGGAAACCTACTCTCTACAGGACCTTCAGAGTTATTTTATCCTGTTCCTTCGAAAGCATTCAACATTTGAAAACAGCATATTTCTCGTTTATTGTCAAATCCACACTGTCAAAGCACTTAGAGGATGAGAAAGTTATAAGTTGCTTCTTGAACCCTTAATATTTTCAGTCTTTCGAAAGTCTAATGGGAGCTTATTGTACAGTCTCTGGGCCACACATTAAAAGCTCTAGAGCCTACAGTAGACATATATCTAGGTTCCAATAATTTGAAACCATCTGTAACTATTCTCGTGTCCAAACTTGTTGGCTGTACAATATGTATTAATTCTCTTGGATATTTTGAACGTCTGATTCTGATAACTTGATTGGTTATTGTACTGTACATATTCTAAACTCAATTCTCGCTTTACTAGGCAGTCTGTGTAAATTAATTAGTATGGGAGTGATCCTTTCTCGTGGTGGGACACCTTTCATCAGTCTTGCTCCCCTGTTAATTATGTTTTGTAATTTCTTAAGTTGCACTTTTGGTAAATTGAAATAGATGGAGTTACAGTAGTTAATCCTGGTAATAACAGTTTACCACAAGTTTCTTTACAGAATGTTAATTTAGGTACTTCTTTATAGAAAACAATGTTTCTAAGATGATAACCAGCAGTTTTTGCTACATTATTTATTTGGGCATTGAAAGACAAGTTAAAGTCAACTGTTTTGAAAAACACTAAGTTGAGATTGAGAACCTTTACTTTCAGATATATACTGTATTTGGGCATAACGGTAAATGAGTATTCCTTCTAAAAAGTATACAAGATGTTCATACTTGCAGAACACGTACAGAGTGTTCAAAGACATTTCTTCGCACCAAGAGATGTTTAAATTCCCCAAATGGGACATAAAAGAAACGAAAACCCAAAGCCAAATGTAACACTGGATCTTTTTACGGCGTCGTCAAACTTGATAAAAAAAATATAACCCACAGCTTTGTTCTCCCCTTTTCCCTTTTGGTAACAAACAAAAGTTTCCCATTTTTCAAAGTAAAATCAATGTTAACTCGTTCCATAATACCGTTGTTGGAATATGCAACGTTGGATCATTCAAAGAAGATTGGTTTTATAATGAAACAAATAAATAGTTAAATAAATCTGACACCAAACACGACCACGTTGAAACCACCTACGCACAGTGCTGCTTGTTTTCACAAGAAAACGAGAGGATTCACCTTTCAATGCTATCTGTGGCAACTGTATATACTCACAGTCAATTCCCCCATTGCTGCCAAGAGACTAATATATCTTAATTTATTATCACAAAACGGGAAGAATTAAAAATGGTAAACGGATAACTCTCTTGATTGTTTTATGGGTGAATAGATTTTTACCTCCGCCAACGAAGTTGGAAGGAGGTTATGTTTTACCCCGTCTGTGTATTTGCTTGTGTGTGCTTGTTTGAACAGCCTCCTGGCCACAATCTTAATATCAGAGTAATTATTAAACTTAATATGGATTAGCTGTTATGTAAAAATCAAGAAATTGATAAATTTTGGAAGGTCAAAGGTCACGGTCAAGCAAAATGGCCAATTCACGTAATCAGCCATAAGTTTGGAGATCGTTGTCACAGAAACTTCAAACTTGGTTCATATTTGAGTGTATGGAAATCCACGCTAATTAATACAGGTTAAGGTTAAAGGTCAAGGTCGAGTCAAAGGTCAAGGTCGAGTCAAATGTCAAGGAAAAGGTAAAATTCCGGTCATCAACCATACGGCCATAATTTTAATCGCAAAGTAATGAAACTTGTAGGGATTTTATAATAAGTAAAGACCTGGAAATTGTTAAATTTTGGAAGGTCAAAGGTCAAGATCGCGGACGAGCAAAACTTCCAAAATCAGTCGAAAAGGTCGAAAAATAAGCTGCCGTAGTGTCTGCACTCACAGAGTGCTTTTCTATTATCAACTACCTCAGTCTCGGATTCGAATGGAGGTTACAAAGAGGAGTTAAACTGCTAACAAAATGGATGCTGCCTTTACAGAGAGAGAGAGAGAGAGAGAGAGAGAGAGAGAGAGAGAGCTTTGCTGTTAGACTTCAAAACAAATTACAATTTGTCCAATTTATTGCACCCTTTGCAGTTCTTAATTCCAAATTATTCTTCATATCCATAATTATTGGGAATAACATTAAGAGACAGAAAAAGGGCGACATGGATACGAAAGCAACTAAAGTAGATGATATTCTAACATGTAAGAAAAAGAAATGGACTTGAGCAGGATATAAATGAGAAGGGAAGATTTTAGATGGACATTAAGAATAAGAGAATGAGTCACGACGAGGTAAGAAAATATACGGGAATAAGGAATAAAGTGCCATAGAAAGACTATAAACAGACGCGAGGGGAAGGACATGTCTGAGGTCTTTGTCCTGCAGTGTACTCGTTACGGATGATGATAATGATGAGAATCATTCAGTATTTAATATGTGATGGGGGTACCGTGATCACTGGCATTGGGGAGGGAGCTTAAGGTTTTTTTTTTCCTCTCTTTTTGAGAATTCTCATTCAACTTCGTTGAGATGATGGCTTAAAAGACCAAAATTGAAAGGTTTTACCAGAGCAGATTTCCGGATAACTTTACGAATATTGTCGGTTTTAACTTTGGAATATTTGCCCATTGCCCAAAAACTTCGTCCTGGTATACTGAAGTTATTTTCATATCAAAACAAATTTAACCGGAACAATTTAGCGAAATTTGCATAATTCAGGGGTATACAAATGGGGTTGTTGGCTAAAGTATTGACTTATAATCAACACTTGTTCATTAAGTAGTCTCACGACTAAATGGGGATTATTTATAGTTAACGACTATAAAAAAAGTATTAATTACAGTTATTAAAAAAAGGTAGTGTAAGAATTTAATCCGAAATCAAAATCAAATGTAACCATCATATAGATTAGCCTACATAATAATAATAATAATACTAATAATAATAATAATAATAATAATAATAATAATAATAATAATAATAATAATAATTTCCTCATCTCGTAGACCTCCTGGAATAAAGTTTTCTGCCAATTTCTGTAGAAGTCCTTCCGTTGCAACTTCGCTGTCGCTAAATCCCGCAAATTCCGGGATGACGTTATAGAGCTCAGTGTCAAGAGATATCTCTTGGCCTTGATACAGCTGACATCTTTCCAGAAACGAACCGTCAAGTTTTCCTTTCCCACACCTCTTCAGCTGGCTCTCCCATTGCCGTACTTGGATCCAGGCATTCCTGTGATAACGGCGAACGATAAGATCCGATACTGAGCGATAGGAAGGGAACCTCAGTTTGATAAGGAACTGGAGAATTACGACAAACCATCCGTATATTTATTTCCATCACCAATAAGGACTTCTACGGAAAATGGCAAACTTTGATACTACAAGAGGTCGACCAGAAGAAGAGGAGATTAGTTGAAAGACGCAGAGTATATTTTATGAGATGTTGAGAAACTGTAAAACGTGTGTTACCTTTTCTTGATTCTAATCAGGTGTCAAATTATTCTCATCAAAATGTATATGAATTCAAGTACCAAATATTTGTTAATCATGCGAGAACATTATATGATTTATGTGCATTTTACAACACACCTTCTTTACACCCTGAACATGTAATAATAATAATAATAATAATAATAATAATAATAATAATAATAATAATATTGTATGCCAGGGAACAGATTTATTAATAATAATGATAATAATAATGTACGCCTAAGATTAGTAATATCAATAACAATAATTATGATAATAACAATACTGTACTGATAATAACAATAACAAATCGTTATTTATTCAAGTCACTGCTCACAATCGCATTTCATCAAAAAAAAAATGCTCAGCATAATGGGGGGGGAAAAATATTCTCTTTATGACAGAGTTTCAACGTTAATTAGGAGTATGGGTAATAGTAAACTGAACCAAAATTAATGTATATAATTAAAATAGTTCAGAATCAAATGATTCCGTTTTCATCTCATCCAAGTTTCTTTTTATACTGACTTGAATGTGATACACAAACAGTAAACATATTATAGTGGTATGTATACACATACATAAACACAAAGTGTGCGTATGTGTTAGTGTGGTTTTACTTTCGGCATTTTTAAGATTTTTGAATGACCTTTGAATACGAACTGCTGTATCAGATTTAATATTATCTGAAGGAAGGGAGAAAGTACTAAGAGCTAAAGGATTTGGCAATAAATAATCCATGAAAGAATCTGCCTTGGGGCAGAACACTATGGTGGTAGTAGTAGTAATATTAACCAACTCAAACTCTTTCAAATATTTAGGAACCATCATCACTAGCAATGGATCATCTGATGCAGAATTCAAGGAAAGAATAGGGAATGCAGAACAAGCAAAAACAATGGGCATGCTAAAATAAAATCAAATATCAGTTCACCACAAAATCAAAAAATAAATTCTACTAAGATCAATATTCACTTGGGCACCAGTCGTGCTACAGCACTGTAACAACTGATGCAAAATTTCTTACCTTTGAGAATGATACATTCAGAAGGATTTTGGGAATCAAGAGAAAAGTGGCTGATGACAATTCGGATGGAGGTCGGATCTGAGAATTGGTTTGAGCTTAGAGAGATGGCACAGAAAAGCGATATATGATATGAATTTATTGAGGCCCTGTACATCCCATGGTTGCCAGAGGAATAAGTAACTAAGTATGCATACAGTACTAAGAAACTCATAAATTGGACGGCAATATTCTAAGACATATCAAAGGTAAGCCTGTAATTTTCTGTAAATTAAACAGAAAAGTTACTTTCTGCTAATCAATTACAGTAAACCGGAACTGAGCGGGTATAATGTAAATTATTGTACAAAGAATAGAATAAAATGTGATAATCTTAATTATATTAACGACGACTTTACAAACAATAAACAAAAATTCTGCTGCCAATTGCAGGTCTTGGTCCATTTCTTAATAACGGGGGCGAAACAACTCCTATATTGACGGCGAAACGAGTCCTACGTTGACGGTGATCAGACTCCACAAAGTGTGGGTGCAATTAGGACGGGGAATCGACTTCACCCGGGGGCGAAAGTGATTGACTGCGAAACCGACTGACGGCGAATCGACCATATACCTTCGAATACTGTGTTTTTGTTTATGTTTCATTAAAAGAAACAATTATTACTAATATATTTATGCTTTAAGTTTATAAAATAAGTTATATTTCCGCTTAAGAAAGTATAAAAATAAAATGTGTGACTTTTAACAATGTTTACAATTTTATATACAGTATTTTTCATTGAGAATATGTAAACATACCATCTACGCCATCTCTTGGCAAAAAACATGTAAACAATCCTAGATGAACGAAAGCGAATGATTTTACTGTGAAGATTGAATTAATTATTTTAATTCTACTTAAACACACAAATACAGCATATGATTATATTGAGCATATTATATGTTAAGTCAATCCTTCCAAACTACTGTGTGAGAAGAACAAAATCGTACGATAATTGAAACACAAGCAAAACAGCTGTTTTTTGTTCGGCTGTTATTGTGGCTATATGAGTTTACACAATGATTATAACATATTTAACCAAATCTTTATCCTTATCTTTTAATTTTCTAACCCACTGAAGTAGAAGATGGGATAAATATTAATACTGGGTTACTGTAGATATTGGACATATTCCCTACAGAAAATGACACTGACACATCATGAATTGCATCATATTAAAAGATGGCTGAGTAGAACTTCATACAAAAATGGCTTGTGGTCATTGTATAAAATATATACAGTACACAGAGTTAATCTTAAATTGTACTGTAAACATATTGTACAGTACAGAATTACAGTAATGTTGTTTATTGTAAATGCAGGCTACGTGTTAAGTCGTTCAAACAAAAACCGCGAACATTTACGTTACAGTTAAGCTTTACTGCAGCGATAATAGTACTGTATATTACAGTAATAAACACTACAGTGTCAGCGAGTGTTATACAGTATTACTAGAAAGGAACAACTATACAGTGGAACCTCTACATATGTTTTTCCTAACATACGAATTTTCCAACATACGAAGTAAAATTCGACCAAATTTCTGTGTCAACATACGAAGTGTTGCTCCAACATACGAAGTAAACAGTACGCTTACCCGTGGAATTTTCTCGAAAGCGTCCAGCGTCGTTTGTTGTTGACGCCGCTAGATGGCAGCACATCGGAGGGACGCCAATCGAGCGTCACCTTGATCAGTCCTCTCATCTCGTGCGCATCGTGTGGTTGTCCTCTATTCGCTCAGTTTTAACAGTTTTTTATCTTGCCTTTTCACGTGTTGTTTTCTGTGTTCCGTAATAATGGGTCCTAAAAAGCTTAGTTTCGGTTCAGGAAGTAGCAGTAGTGGTGAGAAAAAGAGGAAGTCTATGCTTTCATTAGAATTAAAGCAAGAAATAATAGAAAAGCATGAGCGAAGTGTACGTGTTAGCGATCTGCCTAACAATATGGCCGGAATATGTCTAACGGTCTCGACGATCATAAAACAGAAGGCAGCCATTAAAGCAGTGAAACCTTCAAAGGGGATCACGATTATTTCTAAACGCCGTAGCCCTACCCTTGAAGAGATGGAACGACTTTTGTTGATATGGATCAAAGACAAGGAAATTGTTGGCGATACGATCACGGAAACAATCATTTTTGAGAAGGCCAGCACTATTTACAGTGACTTGAAGGTGGCGCGCTCTCGGGGTGACGCGGGGGAGAGTTCAGCCGATCCTACGACGGAGGAATTCAAGGCGTCTCGAGGTTGGTTCGAGAAATTTAGGAAACGGACCGGGATTCATTCAGTTGTTCGTCATGGAGAAGCTTCGAGTTCGGACACCAAGGCTGCTAAAGACTTTGTTAAAAAGTTTGAAAGCATTGTGGCGGAGGAAAGTTACGTAGAGCAGCAGGTGTTCAACTGTGATGAAACCGGTCTGTTTTGGAAAAAGATGCCTAGTCGAACGTACATTATCGCCGAAGAGAAGAAAATGCCTGGACATAAGCCAATGAAGGATCGGTTGACTCTTGCGCTTTGTGCCAACGCCAACAGGGACTGCAAAATAAAGCCGTTATTGGTTTACCATTCCGAAAACCCTAGAGCATTTAAAGCACATAGAATTAATAAAGACCTGCTACATGTTCTATGGCGTTCTAATTCTAAGGCTTGGGTTACTAGGCATATCTTTGTGGAATGGGTTAACTATAATATATGGATGCTTAGGTAGGAAGTTCTATTAACCATAATAATTACCTGGAACATAGATGAAGTATCGTTAGTAATTATTTCTCAGCTGATCCCATCTGACGTCGTCGAATATGGCTTGATGGGTAATAATACGTTGGTATTATAAAATATACCTTTAATGTATAAAAGACTACATTATGAACTTCACTTTGTGACAGCTGACTCCCAAGTGCAGATGGAGCGTCTTACACAATCTCATAAACCAAAACATTGCTAAACAAAAGAGCATCGCTCTGAAAAGACTTAAATCCTACTCCAGTACAAATCATAAAGAATCACATCTTATCTGAGGTAACCAACAAATGTTCGAATCCTAATACCAAAACAAATCATTACTCATATGATCAAAGCATAACATGTCTTATTCATGCAATATGATGCAATGTTGTGCAATACCTGAAACACTTGAATATAGTACATTGTTACAATAATACATAACAGTCTCCTCCCCCTTAACTTGACATTGTAAAAACATTCATAAATCTAATCTCTCAGGGGGCTTTCCTCTGTTAATCCTATTAGGAAGCACTTTAACCTCATCTTGTACTGGTACATGAATTGGTTCTGAATCTACATTGGATGTTGGACCATCTTGGTTAATACTTGACTCATTTGATCTAACTACTTCTTTAAATTTCTCATCTCTAACACTCACATGCTCTACTGTCTTTCTGTTTAACGGCTGTAATTGATCAACATGACGTTTTACAACATTATCACCAACACGAACATCATTATGTAAATTTCCTATCTCTCTTACAATCTCTCCTGGTACCCACTTCTCTGGAGTGTTGTACGATCTTACCATGACATCAGACAAAGGTAAAAAATGTCTTACATTAGGAAGCTTTGCTACTTGTTATACCCTTTATCTTCTAAATCACTTTGCAAACTTGGATACAACAAATCTAACTTACACCTTATCAACAGATTATACAATGGATGTGCAATTGTAGACAAATTCTGAATGAAATTCCCATAAAATGTTACTAAACCTAGAAATGATTGTAATTCCTTAACATTTTCTGGCACTTTTGTTGATTGTACAGCTTTAATCTTCTCTTTAGTTTTGTGAATACCCTTGCCATTTATTACAAAACCTAAGTATTCCACTGAATCAACTTCTAAAATACATTTGTTTTTATTTACTCTAATATTATGTTCCTTCAACTTCTTCAGAACTGTTCGCAATCTTTCTCTATGTTCTCTTGTGTCTTTACCCGCAATTAAAATATCATCTATAAAAATGAATACTCCTTGCATTCCTGAAAAAATCTAATCCATAGTTTGTTGCCATATAGCTGGACTACTTGCAACTCCATAAGGTAATCTCTTTGGCCTAAACAAACCTAAGGATGTATTTACTGTACATAATTCTTGTGAAGTTTCATCCATGGGAAGCTGTTGAAATGCTTGTCTTAAATCTAATTTAGAAAAAACACTGCATCCTGACATAGTTGCAAACATGTCTTTCGGATTTGGTAAGGGATGTTGAGCTACTTGCAGTTGTGGATTTAACGTTACTTTGTAATCTCCACATAACCTAACCTGTCCACTTTCCTTCACAATAGGAACTAATGGTGTAGCCCAATCTGAATATGTAACCTTTTCCCAAGAACCTTCACTTTCTAATCTCTTGATTTCTGTTTCAACTGCACTTTTCAATGCATACGGTACTGGTCTCGGAGCAAAAAATCTAGGAGAACTGTCAGGTTTCAAAACTAAAATTGCCTTTGCGTTCCTTACTGTACCTATTTTATCTTCAAATACGTCTTGAAACTCTGATATGATATCATCCATAGACATTTCATTTTTGTTTTCATCTTGTCTACCTGAAACCTTCAAAATACTAGGCCAATCTAACTTCAAATACTGTAGCCAATCTAAACCTAGCAAAGTTTGTCCATTACCTTTTACTACTGTTAATGGCATTCTCTCTAATTTCTGTTCTTTGTACTGTACTTCTACGTTCGAAGCACCTATTACCTGAATATCAAAACCATTATAACTTTTCAAAACTCTATTTGTACCTTCTAACAACAAATTAGGAATGCTTTTAGCCATTTTCTCAGACATAATTGATACATCGGCTGCTGTGTCAACTTGCATCAAAATTGGTTTACCATTTATGATTACTTCTACCATGATATGTTTCTTTAAACCTTTGTTGACTGAGTTTATGTGAAACGCAAAATCAGTTTCTGAACTAACCTGATTATCATGAACATTTCCCTCATTCTCTTGACCCATAGTATCAACTGTAGCATTTATTTTCTTTGCGTACTGTTTAGGAAATCTACAAGCAGTTGCAAAATGACCCAGCTTTCTGCAATTCTGGCATGTCTGTCCAGTAGCAGGGCATTTCTTTGCTTCGTATGCAAGATGATCAGTTTTACCACACTTAAAACACTTGGGTTTTTCCTGTTGTTTCTGTGTATAAGCCTGATTCTGATATTTATGAACATTAGTGTTAGGCACTTTCCTATGACTAGGCTTTGACATATTTCTTCTCTGATTCTCATTGGTTTTCCACTTAGAACCTACTGTATTAATTTTAGAATTTTCCATTCTATTGCTTGTAGAACTACCTATTATGTTACTTTGCCTATTTGATGTTTCTAAAGCTCTGCCTGTTATCAATACCTTTTCTAATGTTAAATCTTTATCTTGCAATAATTTCTTTCTTAGCTCTTCTGATGTGCAATGTGCAATTACTTGATCTATGATAACATTCTCTAACTCTAGAAATTCACATGAAACGGCTAAATTCTTTAGTCTAGTCACAAATGCATCTAAACTTTCATTTTCTTTCTGATAAGCCTGCGCTGAAAACTGGTATCTTTCAAAAAATTTATTGACTTGAGGAGCAAAATATGTGGTAAGAGCCTTAATTGCAGCTTCACTTGTGTCATCTGTAGGCTGCAAAGTCTTAAACACTTCCCGAACTTCCCTACCTGCTGTATGAAGTAATAATGCCTTCTTTTGTGCATCCTTCATGTTCCCTAATGCTTCTAAATAAATCTTAAATTCCTCACACCACTGTTGCCATCGTGTTGCAACAGAATTAGGCTCAGCAGTGACGCTGAAAGCTTGAGGTGGTTCAATATTAAAAGGCATTTTGTTTGCTTACCTTAATAACTGTGGTAGGTTAAGTTACTATTCTGCAGTCACAAGTATACTTCCTACCTACCCAATTTAAATTTCACCCCTTTTTGTGTATTTGATGAAATTCCTATTCTGCTGATGGTAAAATCTTCATTGGGCGATTTTACTCTTGTTTCCCGATGTACAAAGACCTTCTCTTGTGCTGGCCGTCCTTGTACATAGGCTCCAATGCTTCTCCCTGCTTGCTTCTCCCTGCTTGTCCGTCGTCCTCAAACGTCGCCAAATATAATACATGGATGCTTAGGTAGGAAGTTCTATTAACCATAATAATTACCTGGAACATAGATGAAGTATCGTTAGTAATTATTTCTCAGCTGATCCCATCTGACGTCGTCAAATATAATATATGGATGCTTAGGTAGGAAGTTCTATTAACCATAATAATTACCTGGAACATAGATGAAGTATCGTTAGTAATTATTTCTCAGCTGATCCCATCTGACGTCGTCGAATATGGCTTGATGGGTAATAATACGTTGGTATTATAAAATATACCTTTAATGTATAAAAGACTACATTATGAACTTCACTTTGTGACAGCTGACTCCCAAGTGCAGATGGAGCGTCTTACACAATCTCATAAACCAAAACATTGCTAAACAAAAGAGCATCGCTCTGAAAAGACTTAAATCCTACTCCAGTACAAATCATAAAGAATCACATCTTATCTGAGGTAACCAACAAATGTTCGAATCCTAATACCAAAACAAATCATTGCTCTTATGATCAAAGCATAACATGTCTTATTCATGCAATATGATGCAATGTTGTGCAATACCTGAAACACTTGAATATAGTACATTGTTACAATAATACATAACATTAACGTAGTTTTCGACCCTGCTGTCAAGAAGTATCTTCAGGAGAGGAATTTGCCTTTGAAGTGCTTGCTTTGTTTGGACAATGCAACCGCTCAGCCCCCCGGACTCGAAGATGATATCATCGACGAATACAAATTCATCAAGGTGTTGTATCTTCCACCGAATACCACCCCTACCCTCCAGCCCATGGACCAGCGAGTCATCTCTAATTTTAAGAAGCTGTACACCAAGCACTTATTTAAGCAGTGCTTTAATGTCACGCAAAGCACCAACTTAACTTTGCGTGAATTTTGGAGGAGCCACTTTAATATCGTGCACTGCTTAAAGATCATTGATCAGGCTTGGGAGGGAGTAACTTGTCGGACCCTGAATTCCGCTTGAAAGAAGCTTTGGCCTGATGCTGTTGCTCCTAGAGATTTTGAAGGTTTTGGCCCCGAGAATGAACCTGTGCTTGCCGCCGAGGAAGACGTCGAAGAGATTGTATCCCTTGGCAAGTCCATGGGTCTGGAGGTGGATGAAGATGACATCACCGAACTCGTCGATGAGCATCAGGAAGAGCTCACCACCAAGAAACTCCGGGAGCTGCAAGCCATGCAGCATGATGAGTTCCAAGCGCAGTTGAGTGAGTCGGAGGAGATCGAGGAGGTAGGCCAAATCTTAGGTACGGCGGAAATAAAACAGATGTTGGCATATCATCAACACGTTGTTGATTTCATCGACAAGCATCACCCACAGAAACTTCAGGTTTGCCGTGTTGTTGCGCAATTAGATGATGTTTGCTTAACGCATTTAAGAAAAATCCTCAAAAGCCGTACCAAGCAACTTTCACTCGATAGTTTCTTTAAAAAAATCTTTAAAACAGTCTAGTGATCATGATGAAAAGAAAGAAAGTGAAGCAAAGAAAAGGAAGACCGAATCGAGTTTAAGTGATGAAAATTAAAAATAAGAAAAGAAAAAATGTAAAAAAAAATATAAAATTATAAAAGTGAAAAAAAAAAATAAGCTAAGTTAAGTTAAAGTTCACGTAGTAGTGTAAGTTAGTGTAAGTTATCGTACACATTATCGTACAAAGTCACCGTCCCTACCTCCTCACTGACCTTCCGTCTCCTCCTGCGTAGCGAGTCCCTACACCTGCGCTGGCCTGTCGCTAAGGTAAAGTGTTACATTAAAACCCGTTTTTTATTTACTATTTCAATATTATTATTATTTTTTGGGGGTTTGTAATATGTATCTATTATACAGGTATTGTATTAATGCAATGTGTAATTATGTGTAGCCATTTATCAAGGATTTACTATGGGTTTTTTAGGCTGAGGAACGAATTAAACAAATTACGATGTATTCTTAAGGGAATATTTGCTCCAACATACGATTGTTTTAACATACGAAGCAGTTTCTGGAACGAATTGAGATCATATGTAGAGGTATCACTGTACTGTGATAGAAACCAAGTAAGAACAATATTAGGCAGTACTTAGGTGAGTTAATTATCCGAGCGTAGGCAGTGGCAGTCAGTTGTTAGGTTAGTTTAGGAGTTATTCCACCCTAGGGCAACATGCAATGGCAATTTTTCGCTTATCACGCTTGTCTCTGTTACCTAACCCTCACAAAAAAACCAGGGCTGATTGTAATAAACATATCTGTGAATGTTATTTACAAAACAAATATCATTAACATTTCACTGAAACGTATACACGAATAAAATGTCATTAACCCCTTACGGAGACCATACAAAAATCAATATCATTAACACATCCCTTAAGGTGGGGAGATGAATAAATGTCATAAATATATCTGCAGAAACTGGGCAACAAATAAATGTCTTAATACCCATATGTGAAGTTCAATCACAAAATAAATTCCCAAACTAAATAAACATAAATAAATCCCATAAAATAAATGTCAAACATATCTGTGATGTGTTTCTCAAAAGACTTTACGTATGCCTGAAATAACCGTTGTAAGCTTAACCATAAAGGCTATGCATAAAATGTTTTTAAATATTAGTAAAATATACTCGCATGATAAATGTTACAATAAATAACAAATCCGAAATAGCAAGGGGCAAAATAAATCTCATTAACACATCCATGAAATGTAGGTGCGAAATAACTACCAGATCCTTGTAAATAATCCACAAAATAAACCTCAACGACAGAGCCGTGACGGCTTAGCACGAAATAAATGTCATTACCATATACTTAATGCCTGAGGTAAATAAATATCATTAACACATGAATATCAAGTATGAAATAACGGTATTCAAAATGTGCATGAAGTCTATTCAAAAACTAAAATGTCCTAAACAAACCTGCTATTAACACATCAATGGAGATATATATGAAAATGTCATTAACGCATACATGATTGCTACACAAAAAATATCTCAACACTTTAGTAAAATCAAAGCATATATTAAAGTTCTCAGAAACTCCAATAACTTAATTATCTTTCATATATATCACTGGAACAAAGGTCTAAAATGATGAATCCAGAATTTGAAGCTATAAAACATTGGCTTTCTTCAATGACTGGCATGTTATATGTAATCAGCTACATGCTATATTAATTATTACCAACCAGGTTATTCCTAATACGAATTACATGTCATCAATCATTTTTATGCTTGATATACCTTTACTAATGCTAACAATTATCTACAAAATATTTGTTTTTATTGTGACAACTTTAAATTACCAAAAGTATTTAGTTTGTAAGGCCAGTTTGCATTATTTTGTATTAAAAAATCACCATTTAAATAAAAAAAAAAAATTGTCTAACTTTTCCATCCACGAATAATTAAGGATTAGATTATGGTGAAATATCCTCGACAATGAATTAAAGTTATTCAACTTAGGCATGCAGACAGAAAGCATTTATCCCAATGGGAAAAAAATAAATACAAAATTCGGGTAGCCTAAGTGGAAACGGGCATTGAAGATAATGATTTAAAATGGTCTTGTTACTGAAGGAACTTCCCCAGGTATAACAAAGTATAAGGGTTGTGATGTTAACTACGGCTAAGGACCGGGTACACTTCAAAGCCAGTTTCTCATAATAGATACAAGTTGGAGAATAGAACAGAATCCCAGGAAAAATAAGATTAACAATAAAAACAACTACGAAAATGGTGTAACCGTTTTAAATGAACCGTAAAATGTTACTTACCTTGCTTCGAAAACTGGTGTCAGACAACCGACATCGAACCTACAGTAGATATCTTTGGATACTAAAACCGTCTAGTAAAACCTTGATTACTTCCGATGTATCTCGAAAGCACTGTAGGCTGCTTAGTCAAATTATCACTAAACAATATAAATTAACCCACAAGATTAACACTAATTTAACCATGAAGGATCCGAGATTCCGAGTACGCGTAAACAAATCGGCGATTGAAGTCTGACGATTGTTTCTTGAACTGGATTTGTCAATCAAGTAAACTTATGAATATGCTAATAAATAACTGCCATAAAATATCAAATGGGTATATTAAAAAATACACTACACATCGAAGATTTTCAAATATTTCTAAGCAAACAATTAGTTTAAAAATACTGGAATGAAAATCGCCGGAACAATAAATTCTTCATAATACGTAAAGAACGCAACAATATTTATGAATATGCTTATAAATAACTACCAAAAAATTTCAATTGTTCATATAGAATAATACGCTACACCTCAAAGATTTCTAAATAATTCTAAGCATAGAATTAGTATAAAAATACCGAAATGAAAAACACCGGAACTCAATATATTTTTCACAAGGCGTAAAGAACGCAACGAAACTGTTTTAATTTTTATCATAAATGTTTGTCAGCTGTCAAGTTTCGAGTTTACAGTTCAAAATCCTAAATCTATTCTATCAACAGCTATATTTGAGCTGAAGGATATCTATCATCATCATCTCCTCCTACGACTGTTGACGCAAAGGACCTCGTTAAATTTTGCCAGCCGTCTCCATATTGAAATTTTAATTCAATACTTCTCTATTCATCATCTCCAACTTCACGCTTCATAGTCCTCAGCAACGTAGGCCTGGGTTTTCCAACTCTTCTAGCACCTCGTGGGACCCAGTTAAATGTTTGGTGAACTAATCTCTCTTGGGGAGTGCGAAGAGTATGCCCAATCCATCTCTATTTACCCCTCACCATGATCTCATCCACATAGGGCACTCGCCTGACTCGAGTAATCTCTCATAAAGTACCATTTCTAATCCTGCCATGTCATTTAACTCCCTATATTCTTCTGAGGGCTTTGTTCTCAAATCTAAATCTGTTGGAATTTGTTTCATTAGCGTACCATGATCTTACTAAACTGATATATAGCCTGATTTTTATATGTAATTTCAGGCGGTTTCATTTCCAAGTTTTGCTTATTATTATTATTATTATTATTATTATTATTATTATTATTATTATTATTATTATTATTATTATCATTATTACTTCCTAAACTACAAAACTAGTTGGAAAAGTAGGATGCTATAAGCCCAGGGATTCCAACAGGGAAAAGAGCCCACTGAGGAAAGGAAACAAGGAAAAATTAAATATTTCAAGAACAGTAACATTAAAACAAATATATTCTATATAAACTACAAAACCTTTAACAAATCAAGAAGAAGAGAAAGAAAAGATACAATTGTCAACTCGAGTGTAACCTCAAGCAAGAGAACTCTAACCCAAGACAGTGGAAGACTAACCTTGCCATTGTCGGGTCTTTTTTTTTCAGTCTTTCGTTAAATTCAAATATTAAAGATCCTGTATTAGAGATCATAGTTCCTAAATATTCAAAGTATTCTACCTTATTAATTATTTCTCCTTCCTATGATATTTCATCTCCCATAGCATATTCCGTTATCACCATCTGTCTTTCTTTTATTTCTGTGATATTTCATGCATTCTGGTAAGCCAGCATTGAAAATCATATGGCGTTTTTCTAATAATAATGGCGTCATCAGCATACTCTAAGTCAGTAAATTTTCAATTACCAATCCAGTCCAAACCTTCTCTTCCATCCCCAACAGTTCTACGCATTACAAAATCCACGAGGAGGATAAGCAACATAGGTGGCAACACATTCCCTTGAAGTACTCCACTGTTCCCTAGAAATTCATTTGATAGGACTCCACTAACATTAACTTTGCAATTGCTATGCTCATGAACAGGCTTAATCAAATTTACATACAGTACTTAAGATGAATTCCATGATGATGCAGGGCTCTCCACAAAATTGGTTGGTGCACACTATCAAAGACTTTTTTATAGTCCACAAATGCCATCAAAGGGGAATTTCTATATTCTACACATTGCTGCACCACATGTATAAACATTTTTTTGTTAATACAACTTCTACCTTTTCAAAATCCTACTTATACATCTCTCATTTTTCACTACTCTTTCTCTCTAGTCTTTCTAGAATAAGCATACTATATATTTTCATTACAGCTGGCGTAAGTGTGATGCCTCTGTAATTACTGCAAATCAGTAAGGTCTCATTTTTAGCCATTGTCACCAACATTACTAATTCCCATTCATCTGGTTTTGCTTTTTCATGCCACATTCTACAAAATAATCTTGTAAGTATCCTGGGGGTCACTTCATTTTCCGCCAGTATCATCTCAGAAGTTATTCCATCGTATCCAGGGGCTTTCCATCTTCTGAGTTTTTTAATTATAGCTTCAACTTCAAACACACTGAATTCGTTTATAGGCACATCAAGGTCTTCATAAGTTTCAGGTATATCAATCAAATGATTCCCTTCATAACTCCTATTCATGACCTCACTAAAGTGTTCCATCCAACGATGCCTTTCTTCATCTTCTGATATTATAAGAGATCCATCCCTCTTTTTTTAATAGGGTATATGCTTCTTCTTCTTTGTCCCATAGATATTTCATTAATAATTTTATGAGCAGTTCTTACACCATAGCCACTCCCTGAATTCATAGCTTTGACAGCCTCATCTGCTCTTCTGTCTAAATATTCTCTCCGGCCATTCCTGACTTTTATTTTGACCTTACCATCAATACTGGAATACCTAGCATGCTCTACCTTGTAATTTTTATTACTTCTTGAAAACTTTCATCAATTAATTTCTCTCTTTTTATAGTATCCAACGTATCATTTGATATCCATGGCTTTCTCCTTGTAACTGCATGTCCCAAAACTTCACTACCAACTGACTAATGTATGTTCTTAATATCACACAATTTTTCACCACTTGTCTGCTCTTCATCTCTCAAAGTCCTTAAGGCTACTAATCAATTTTTACATTCAATTGCAAATGTTTCTCTGTGCTCATCTTCTAGAAGATTAGTTGTATCATACCTAGGTATTATATTTACATTTCTGTTGGGTGCTTTCAGTTTTAATTTCAGTGTGGCAATGAGGAGCTGGTGAGCACTACCAATATCTGCACCTCTATGGCTTCTTACATTTCTCAGTCCACCTTCTCTATTATTAATGTCAATGTGATCTATTTGATTTTTGTAATTGCCACATGGTGAAGTTCATGTATACTTATGGA
>NC_090734.1:153942853-154192853 GCF_036898095.1 Palaemon carinicauda
ACAGTTCGGCAGTAAATATGGAAGCTGTTAGAGGAAGTGCACCTCTACAATTAAAATCATTACTATGTACTCCAAATCCAACGCCAGCATCAGATTTGGAGCCATCAGTATATATAAAAGTCGATCCCCTATGTTCTTCGACATGTTCCATAAAAAGAGACCTGGATTCTAAGTCAGTCAAATTCTTCTTAACTCCAATAAAGTATCTACAAAAAGATATGTCAGGTAATTTCCATGGAGGCGTTGATGATACCTTGAATGGAAGCACCTTATTTCTAATCATATCCAGATTGTTTAATAATTGGTTAACCCGAAACCCAAAGGGTTGAGGAGATTTTGGGTGCAACTCAAAGTAGGTTGAGTTCCTTACAAGGCTTGCAGTTTGAAAGGCTGAAGAATTGGGGAGTCTTTGCAATCTAAACCAATACCGAATAATAGAGGACATTCGGTAAAGGTCCAGAGGCAACTCCCCAGCATCAACAAGGAGACTTGTGATAGGGGAGGTTCTAAAGGCTCCTGTGGACAATCTAATGCTAGCATGATGTATTGAATCTAGTATTTTTAACCGGCTTGGGGTTGCTGAGGAGTATATTTCGCATCCATAACTAATTTTGGAAAATATCAAGGCCTTGTATAATTTTAAAATTGTATTGCGGTCTGCCCCCCATGATGTATGGGACAAGACTTTTAAAAGATTCATAGCTTCAACACATTTAGTTTTTAATGTTTTTAAGTGAGAAACCCATGTAAGCCTACAATCAAATATCAACCCTAAAAATTTGGCTTCACTTGCACATGGGATCCGTTGACCTTTGATGTATATATCCGGGTCTGGATGTACTCCCCGTATACGACAGAAATGGACAATTGTAGTTTTACTTGTTGAGAACTTAAATCCATTCATATCGGCCCAATGGATAATTTTATCAATAGAGAGTTGGATTTTTCTCTCAACCATTGCCATTCTGGCTCCAGCAAATGATATGGAGAGATCATCCACAAATAATGTTGCAAGAACATCCCGGGGAATGACTGAGGATATCCCATTAATTGCTAGTGCAAAAAGGGTTACACTCAGCACACTCCCCTGAGGAACTCCTTCTTCCTGGCATCTACTCTGTGATAGAGCTTCCCCAACTCTCACTTGGAAAACTCTATGTGAAAGAAATGACTGGATGAATAGTGGTAGCTCACCTCTCAATCCGCACTCATGGATTCTTTTAAGTATACCGTATCTCCATGTGGTATCATATGCCTTTTCAAGATCAAAAAAAACTGTAACATGGTGCTGTTTGGAAGCAAAGGCTTCACAAATGGAGGACTCAAGTTGTATCAGCACATCAGTCGTTGAGTGCATTTTCCTGAATCCACATTGAATGGGTGATAAAATATTCTTCTTTTCAAGGTACCAAATCAGTCTTGCATTGACCATCTTCTCCATGATTTTACATAAACAAGATGTCAATGCAATAGGTCGGTAGTTTGCTGCTAAAAACTTGTCCTTACCGGGTTTTAAAAAGGCTAAAATAATGGCTAGTTCCCAAACACTTGGATAATTATGATCATGCCATATTCTATTAAAAATGCTTAAAATAAATAACTTTGTATTATAAGGTACATGTTTAATCATTGCATATGGAATTCCATCGGGTCCAGGGGCTGTATCGTTACAAGTAGCAAGAGCAGAATCAAATTCTCTTTCAGTAAAAGGAGAATTGTATGACTCTTGCTTTCTTGTTGCGAAGTTTAAAACTTTCTTTTCTTCATTGCTCCTATACTGGTGACCAGGAGCTGCTTGACACTTGCACGATACATTTGAGAAATGGTCAGCCAGGGCATTGCTAACTTCGGTTGCTCCAGTCATATACTGGCCATTTATCTTTAACACTGGTGGTGGGTTTGGGGTGAATTTTCCTGCTATCTTTTTTACTTTCCTCCACACAGATGATGTTGGTGTTCTACTGTTAGTGGAGGAAACAAAGGACATCCAAGACTGGCGCCTAGCTTCTTTCATGGCACGGCGGAACTGTGCTCTACATTTCTTGTAAATGACTAAATTCTCCTCATTACGGTGCATGCGCAATCGAGTTAAAGACTTTCTTGTGGCTCTGTGCAGGGCAGTTAGTTCTAACGACCACCAGGGGACTGGTCGTCGTCTGAATATCCCAGTTGTTTTGGGAATGGAATTCACTCCTGCTGTGTGAAGAGTTCCATTAAGTAAGTCTATGGCATCATCAACACTTTCAAACTGTTCTGCATTTCCTTCAATTTCACTTAACTCCCGAAATCTATTCCAGTCCGCCTTATCAAGATTCCATCGAGGTGATCTTTGTAAAGGTGGACCATTGTTGGTGTTTATAATGATTGGTGCATGATCACTAGTATGCCAATCATCTAATGTTCTCCAATTAAAATCGAGAAGACAGTTAGAGCTTGCAACTGATAGGTCAATGCAGGACAAGGTACCTGTCTGTACATGAAAATGTGTGGGCTCTCCTGTATTGAGGAGTCCGACATCTTCATTCTCCAAAATTGACGATATAATATTACCCCTTGCATTTGCTAAAACATCACCCCATAAAGGATGTCTACTATTAAGGTCTCCTAGTAAGATAAAGGGTTGTGGGAGTTGTTTAATCACCTCTACTATATTATCATATGAGATGTTATCATTTGGAGGCAAGTAAAGAGAACAGATTGTGTATTTTCTCCCTATATCAATCTGTACAGCCACTGCCTGCAGAGGGGTACAGATAGACAAAGATATTTGGGGAACATCTCGACGAATGTATATAAGACTTCCCCCATGGCTCCCTGCTCGTTGATCATATGGTGTCCTATAGCTAACATACTCTCGAGGACAAGGAGTATTAGCATCGAGCTTGCTTTCTTGTAGACATACTGTTATAGGGGAGTGCTCACGTATGAGGAGCTTAAGTTGTTCATATTTCGCCCTTAAACCCTGGCAATTCCATTGCAGAATGGAGGAAAAAACTATGTTTTATTTTTTGGAAGACACCTTAGATGAAGTCTTCCCATTGGCAATATTTGATCTAACAATGTTTCCCGGAGGTAACTCTAGAGAGGATCTTGATATAGTGGGTTTTGTGTTTCTCTTTTTCTTTGTGTCCTTTTGATCTAATTGTTGAGGAGGATGGTGGACCTCAACTTGAATTTCTGATTGGTTCAATTTACCTTCTAGTTGTTCAGAAACATCAGCAGACAAGATATCATATTTATTGGAAGTCGTGACTTTAATGTTTCTTATGGTAGGAGGAGAGAGGGAGGGAGGTCTCTCTCTTTTTCGATTAAAAGGTTGTGATCTGTCAGGTTTTTGCACCTTCCCCACTACGGGTTCACCAGGTAAATTGGTTTCGAGTGCAACCTCCATCAGATCAGGCAAGGAAATGGCCTGTGAGAGGTTTGTACTTTTGTTTAAAATCGGAGTAGTTGGCTTTTGAATAATTTTCAGATCTTTAAGTGTCCGTTTTGATTTTTCCACAATTTCTGGATATAGATTTTCGATGGGACTTTCAACCTCTTTAACTACTTTCATTTGTTTCTTTATCTTAGAAGTAGAGATATAATTTTCGTCTGTGTGGTTTGACAAGTTTTTCTTCAGAACCATTGAAAAAGGTTGCCCTGGTCTTATTTGCTTTTCAAGAGCTCTTTTACGAGCCTCTTTAAAAGTAACCCTTTCCATGGTCCTAATGGCCTGAATTTCTTTTTCAAAAATAAACTTTACACAGCTTTTAGATGTAGCTGGGTGTGCTTCCCCACAATGTATGCAATTAGGGTTTTCTATGCATACTCCATGACTACTTTTTCCACAGTTGGCACAAACAGCTGGCTTATTGTTTAGTTTTTCTTTACATTTCTGGCTTAAATGGCCATACATTTGGCAATGATAACATCGCAATGGTGACGGGATATATGGTTTTACCTTCAAAGATAGCCATCCAGCTTTTATAACATTTGGTAATCGGCATTGATCAAATGTTATAATCAGAGTAGCAAGAGGGATACGTTGTTCTCCAACTCTCTTTCTCATTCTGACTACTTTAACTACTCCTTGACTTTTCAGTTCATCCTCTATTTCTTTCTCCTCTATATCCAACAATTCTGGAGCATATATCACACCTCTACTCTGGTTGAAAGTAGGGTGTGAAACGCATTTTACGCTATGACCATTCAATGTTTTAAGTGTTTTTAACCTTTCACCTTGTAATGGGGACAGTGTCTCTATCAAGAGACTTCCATTTCCCTGGGGTAAAATTTTTGGCTGCCCTCCACATAAATTAACTATTTCTCTATTAGCTTTAAAAACATTTATACGCTCATTTCTTCCGTTTTCAAATTCCAAGATAAAAAAATTTTCATAATTCACTACTTCATAGTGACCAGGTAATACTTCTACTTTTCTATATCTTTCTGTACTGTCATAATTTTTCACTCTCTCTCTCTTCTTCTCTAGCATTTTATTATTCACATGACGTGAATAAGGTTCTAACGTTACAATGTTAGAACCCGAGTTGGAGCTGTCTGTACCGAGGTCCATGTTTGTATTTTCCAGGTCGTCAACAGAGGTGTTGGGTTTTTTTGAAAAAGCAAGCCGGGTTATCCACCTCTTATCGGAGGATGTCAGTCCTCCTATCCCATGTGGCCCAACACGAGAAGAGGCTTCAGCGGGGACCAGTCCTCTATTAGAGAGGGGCTGCCTCTCTTAAGGTGGGCGTACACTGGTCAGTGGGGGTAGTTAGCCCCTCCCACCGTCGACTCCAATGCCTGGCGTCACCCATTACCCGCAAATATGGGTGACTTAAGACCGGATCACTGGAGCCCGACTCTTAACAGACTTGGTCTGCACCCAATGGGGTCTGCCAGAGGGTGATGGCATCTAAATTGGCACAGGTTGAGATGGAATGCACTCCATCCCACACTGTGCCAAATCCAAAGCAGCATCCAAAGTAAAATCGAACATGCCAAAGTCGTCAACAATATCGAGCCCAAAAGGAAGAGATGGGAGAAAAAAAGAAATAATCAAAAGTAAAAGAGAAAGTGCTGACTGATTTAGTTGAATCGACAGCTGTGCACCGAGGTCCAATGGGAAATAGTTCCCACTGTTCATTAGAGCCCAGCTGCTAATCCCTAAGCCCCCCATCCTCGTCAAGGCTTCAGCATCTGGGGGGTATTGGATAATACAATAAATAACTAGCAAAGACAATAATAACATTATTAAAAATAATAATATTTTAATATAGGCTTTCAAATCATGAAGGTAAAACAGCCTGGGCCAAGTGATATTGACGCAACCAATTAGTCTGAATACTCTCACTAGAGCTGAAAAAAAATCTAAACAGCCCATTAACCTTGCAGTGAGCTCCTGAGTCAGAAGTGTAACGGTTAACGGTGCTAAAGTAATTCTATTCATCTTCCATGGTCCAACCACTTGATCCTTTCAATTTAGCCCATTCCTTATCTTATGATGCAGGCCTTGTACCACCTGCATCAAAGGATATATCCATCTAAAATCCTTCATTTTTTTTTCTCAATCTTGCATGGTCCAACCACTTGATCCTTTCAATTTAGCCCATTCCTTATCTTATGATGCAGGCCTTGTACCACCTGCATCAAAGGATATGTCCATCTAAAATCCTTCATTTTTTTTTCTCCATCTTGCATGGTCCAACCACTTGATCCTTTCAATTTAGCCTATTCCTTATCTTATGATGCAGGCCTTGTACCACCTGCATCAAAGGATATATCCATCTAAAATCCTTCATTTTTTTTTCCATCTTCCATGGTCCAACCACTTGATCCTTTCATTTTAGCCCATTCCTTATCTTATGATGCAGGCCTTGTACCACCTGCATCAAAGAATACATCCATCTAAAATCCTTCCTTTTTTTTCTCCATCTTCCATGGTCCAACCACTTGATCCTTTCATTTTAGCTCATTCCTTATCTTATGATGCAGGCCTTGTACCACCTGCATCAAAGAATATATCCATCTAAAATCCTTCCTTTTTTTTTTTCTCCATCTTCCATGGTCCAACCACTTGATCCTTTCATTTTAGCCCATTCCTTATCTTATGATGCAGGCCTTGTACCACCTGCATGAAAGGATATATCCATCTAAAATCCTTCATTTTTTTTTCTCCATCTTGCATGGTCCAACCACTTGATCCTTTCATTTTAGCCCATTCCTTATCTTATGATGCAGGCCTTGTACCACCTGCATCAAAGAATATATCCATCTAAAATCCTTCCTTTTTTTTTTTCTCCATCTTCCATGGTCCAACCACTTGATCCTTTCATTTTAGCCCATTCCTTATCTTATGATGCAGGCCTTGTACCACCTGCATGAAAGGATATATCCATCTAAAATCCTTCATTTTTTTTTCTCCATCTTCCATGGTCCAACCACTTGATCCTTTCATTTTAGCCCATTCCTTATCTTATGATGCAGGCCTTGTACCACCTGCATGAAAGGATATATCCATCTAAAATCCTTCATTTTTTTTTCTCCATCTTGCATGGTCCAACCACTTGATCCTTTCAATTTAGCCCATTCCTTATCTTATGATGCAGGCCTTGTACCACCTGCATCATTATTATTATTATTATTATTACTATCCAAGCTACAACCCTAATTGGAAAAGCAAGATGCTATAAGCCCAGGGGCTCCAATAGGGAAAAATAGCCCAGTGAGGAAAGGAAATAAGGAAATAAATAACTGAAGAGAACAAATTAACAATAAATCATTCTAAAAAAAGTAATGTCAAAAGAGATATATCATATATAAACTATTAACAACGTCAACAACAAAAATGTCTTATATAAACTATAAAAAGACTCATGTCCGTCTGGTCAACAAAAAAGCATTTGCTCCAACTTTGAACTTTTGAAGTTCTACTGATTCAAGAACCCGATTAGGAAGATCATTCCACAACTTGGTAACAGCTGGAATAAAACTTCTAGAGTACTGCGTAGTATTGAGTCTTATGATGGAGAAGGCCTGGCTATTAGAATTAACTGCCTGCCTAGTATTACGAACAGGATAGAATTGTCCAGGGAGATCTGAATGTATAGGATGGTCAGAGTTATGAAAAATCTTATGCAACATGCATAATGAACTAATTGATCGACGGTGCCAGAGATTAATATCTAGATCAGGAATAAGAAATTTAATCGACCGTAAGTTTCTGTCCAACAAATTAAGATGAGAATCAGCAGCTGAAGACCAGACAGGAGAACAATACTCAAAACAAGGTAGAATAAAAGAATTAAAACACTTCTTCAGAATAGATTGATCACCGAATATCTTAAAAGACTTTCTCAATAAGCCAATTTTTTGTGCAATTGAAGAAGACACAGACCTTATATGTTTCTCAAAAGGAAATTTGCTGTCAAGAATCACGCCTAAAATTTTGAAAGAGTCATACAAATTTAAAGAAACATTATTAATACTGAGATCCGGATGTTGAGGAGCCACCGTCCTTGACCTACTTACAATCATACTTTGAGTTTTGTTAGGATTCAACTTCATACCCCATAATTTGCACCATGCACTAATTTTAGCTAAATCTCTATTAAGGGATTCACCAACCCCAGATCTACATTCAGGGGATGGAATTGATGCAAAGAGAGTAGCATCATCTGCATATGCAACAAGCTTATTTTCTAGGCCAAACCACATGTCATGTGTATATAGTATGAAAAGTAATGGGCCAAGAACACTATCCTGTGGAACACCGGATATCACATTCCTATACTCACTATGGTGCCCATCAGCAACAACTCTTTGAGATCTACTGCTTAAAAAATCAATAATAATGCTAAGAAACGACCCACCCACTCCCAACTGTTTCAGTTTGAAAACAAGGGCCTCATGATTAACACGGTCAAAGGCAGCACTAAAATCAAGGCCAATCATACGAACTTCCCGACCACAATCAAGGGATTTCTGCACTGCATTGGAGATTGTAAGAAGGGCATCACATGCTCCAAGGCCTTTCCAAAAACCAAATTGCAAACTAGGGAATAGATGATTACCTTCAGCAAACCTATTAAGACGTTTTGCCAGAAGACGTTCAAAAACTTTAGATGATATGGGAGTTATGGAAATTGGGCGGTAATCAGTGGGACTTGAGCTACCACAAACACATTTACATAGAGGAGTAACATTACCAATTCTCCAACAAGTGCTAAAAGCTCCTCTTCTTGCTAACTTGCGTAAAATAACAGATAACTTTGGAGCTAAGAAATCTGCTGTCTTTATAAAAAACAAAGGAAAAATACCATTAGGGTCTATACCTCCATAAGCATCAAGGTCCATCAACAGAGCTTTAATCTCAAAGGATATATCCATCTAAAATCCTTCCTTTTTTTTCTCCATCTTCCATGGTCCAACCACTTGATCCTTTCATTTTAGCCCATTCCTTATCTTATGATGCAGGCCTTGTACCACCTGCATCAAAGGATATATCCATCTAAAATCCTTCCTTTTTTATTTCTCCATCTTCCATGGTCCAACCACTTGATCCTTTCATTTTAGCCCATTCCTTATCTTATGATGCAGGCCTTGTACCACTTGCATCAAAGGATATATCCATCTAAAATCCTTCATTTTTTTTTTCTCCATCTTGCATGGTCCAACCACTTGATCCTTTCATTTTAGCCCATTCCTTATCTTATGATGCAGGCCTTGTACCACCTGCATCAAAGGATATATCCATCTAAAATCCTTCCTTTTTTTTTCTCCATCTTGCATGGTCCAACCACTTGATCCTTTCATTTTAGCCCATTCCTTATCTTATGATGCAGTCCTTGTACCACCTGCATCAAAGGATATATAAATCTAAAATCCTTCATTTTTTTTTTCTCCATCTTGCATGGTCCAACCACTTGATCCTTTCATTTTAGCCCATTCCTTATCTTATGATGCAGGCCTTGTACCACCTGCATCAAAGGATATATCCATCTAAAATCCTTCCTTTTTTTTTCTCAATCTTCCATGGTCCAACCACTTGATCCTTTCATTTTAGCCCATTCCTTATCTTATGATGCGGGCCTTGTACCACCTGCATCAAAGGATATATCCATCTAAAATCCTTCCTTTTTTTTTCTCCATCTTGCATGGTCCAACCACTTGATCCTTTCATTTTAGCCCATTCCTTATCTTATGATGCAGTCCTTGTACCACCTGCATCAAAGGATATATAAATCTAAAATCCTTCATTTTTTTTTCTCCATCTTGCATGGTCCAACCACTTGATCCTTTCATTTTAGCCCATTCCTTATCTTATGATGCAGGACTTGTACCACCTGCATCAAATGATATATCCATCTAAAATCCTTCCTTTTTTATTTCTCCATCTTCCATGGTCCAACCACTTGATCCTTTCATTTTAGCCCATTCCTTATCTTATGATGCAGGCCTTGTACCACCTGCATCAAAGGATATATCCATCTAAAATCCTTCATTTTTTTTTTCTCCATCTTGCATGGTCCAACCACTTGATCCTTTCATTTTAGCCCATTCCTTATCTTATGATGCAGGCCTTGTACCACCTGCATCAAAGGATATATCCATCTAAAATCCTTCCTTTTTTTTTCTCCATCTTCCATGGTCCAACCACTTGATCCTTTCATTTTAGCCCATTCCTTATCTTGTGATACAGGCCTTGTACCACCTGCATCAAAGGATATATCCATCTAAAATCCTTCCTTTTTTTTCTCCATCTTCCATGGTCCAACCACTTGATCCTTTCATTTTAGCCCATTCCTTATCTTATGATGCAGGCCTTGTACCACCAGCATCAAAGGATATATCCATCTAAAATCATTCTTTTTTTTTTTTCCATCTTGCATGGTCCAACCACTTGATCCTTTCATTTTAGCCCATTCCTTATCTTATGATGCAGGCCTTGTACCACCTGCATCAAAGAATATATCCATCTAAAATCCTTCCTTTTTTTTTCTCCATCTTCCATGGTCAAACTACTTGATCCTTTCAATTTAGCCCATTCCTTATCTTATGAAGCAGGCCTTGTACCACCTGCATCAAAGGATATATCCATCTAAAATCCTTCCTTTTTTTTCTCCATCTTCCATGGTCCAACCACTTGATCCTTTCATTTTAGCCCATTCCTTATCTTATGATGCAGGCCTTGTACCACCTGCATCAAAGGATATATCCATCTAAAATCATTCTTTTTTTTTTCTCCATCTTCCATGGTCCAACCACTTGATCCTTTCATTTTAGCCCATTCCTTATCTTATGATGCAGGCCTTGTACCACCTGCATCAAAGAATATATCCATCTAAAATCCTTCCTTTTTTTTTCTCCATCTTGCATGGTCCAACCACTTGATCCTTTCATTTTAGCCCATTCCTTATCTTATGATGCAGGCCTTGTACCACCTGCATCAAAGAATATATCCATCTAAAATGCTTCCTTTTTTTTCTCCATCTTCCATGGTCCAACCACTTGATCCTTTCATTTTAGCCCATTCCTCATCTTATGATGCAGGCCTTGTACCACCTGCATCAAAGGATATATCCATCTAAAATCCTTCCTTTTTTTTTCTCCATCTTGCATGGTCCAACCACTTGATCCTTTCATTTTAGCCCATTCCTTATCTTATGATGCAGGCCTTGTACCACCTGCATCAAAGGATATATCCATCTAAAATCCTTCCTTTTTTTTTTCTCCATCTTCCATGGTCCAACTACTTGATCCTTTCATTTTAGCCCATTCCTCATCTTATGATGCAGGCCTTGTACCACCTGCATCAAAGGATATATCCATATAAAATCCTTCCTTTTTTTTTTTCTCCATCTTCCATGGTCCAACCACTTGATCCTTTCATTTTAGCCCATTCCTTATCTTATGATGCAGGCCTTGTACCACCTGCATCAAAGGATATATCCATCTAAAATCCTTAATTTTTTTTCTCCATCTTGCATGGTCCAACCACTTGATCCTTTCATTTTAGCCCATTCCTTATCTTATGATGCAGGCCTTGTACCACCTGCATCAAAGGATATATCCATCTAAAATCCTTCCTTTTTTTTTCTCCATCTTGCATGGTCCAACCACTTGATCCTTTCATTTTAGCCCATTCCTTATCTTATGATGCAGGCCTTGTACCACCTGCATCAAAGGATATATCCATCTAAAATCCTTCCTTTTTTTTTCTCCATCTTGCATGGTCCAACCACTTGATCCTTTCATTTTAGCCCATTCCTTATCTTATGATGCAGGCCTTGTACCACCTGCATCAAAGGATATATCCATCTAAAATCCTTCCTTTTTTTTTCTCCATCTTGCATGGTCCAACCACTTGATCCTTTCATTTAAGCCCATTCCTTATCTTATGATGCAGGCCTTGTACCACCTGCATCAAAGGACATATCCATCTAAAATCCTTCCTTTTTTTTCTCCATCTTCCATGGTCCAACCACTTGATCCTTTCATTTTAGCCCATTCCTTATCTTATGATGCAGGCCTTGTACCACCTGCATCAAAGGACATATCCATCTAAAATCCTTCCTTTTTTTTCTCCATCTTCCATGGTCCAACCACTTGATCCTTTCATTTTAGCCCATTCCTTATCTTATGATGCAGGCCTTGTACCACCTGCATCAAAGGATATATCCATCTAAAATCCTTCCTTTTTTTTTTCTCCATCTTGCATGGTCCAACCACTTGATCCTTTCATTTTAGCCCATTCCTTATCTTATGATGCAGGCCTTGTACCACCTGCATCAAAGGATATATCCATCTAAAATCCTTCCTTTTTTTTTTCTCCATCTTCCATGGTCCAACCACTTGATCCTTTCATTTTAGCCCATTCCTTATCTTATGATGCAGGCCTTGTACCACCTGCATCAAAGGATATATCCATCTAAAATCCTTCCTTTTTTTTTCTCCATCTTCCATGGTCCAACCACTTGATCCTTTCATTTTAGCCCATTCCTTATCTTATGATGCAGGCCTTGTACCACCTGCATCAAAGGATATATCCATCTAAAATCCTTCCTTTTTTATTTCTCCATCTTGCATGGTCCAACCACTTGATCCTTTCATTTTAGCCCATTCCTTATCTTATGATGCAGGCCTTGTACCACCTGCATCAAAGGATATATCCATCTAAAATCCTTCATTTTTTTTTTCTCCATCTTGCATGGTCCAACCACTTGATACTTTCATTTTAGCCCATTCCTTATCTTATGATGCAGGCCTTGTACCACCTGCATCAAAGGATATATCCATCTAAAATCCTTCCTTTTTTTTCTCCATCTTCCATGGTCCAATCACTTGATCCTTTCATTTTAGCCCATTCCTTATCTTGTGATACAGGCCTTGTACCACCTGCATCAAAGGATATATCCATCTAAAATCCTTCCTTTTTTTTTTCTCTATCTTCCATGGTCCAACCACTTGATCCTTTCATTTTAGCCCATTCCTTATCTTATGATGCAGGCCTTGTACCACCTGCATCAAAGGATATATCCATCTAAAATCCTTCCTTTTTTTTTCTCCATCTTGCATGGTCCAACCACTTGATCCTTTCATTTTAGCCCATTCCTTATCTTGTGATACAGGCCTTGTACCACCTGCATCAAAGGATATATCCATCTAAAATCCTTCCTTTTTTTTTTCTCTATCTTCCATGGTCCAACCACTTGATCCTTTCATTTTAGCCCATTCCTTATCTTATGATGCAGGCCTTGTACCACCTGCATCAAAGGATATATCCATCTAAAATCATTCTTTTTTTTTTTTACCATCTTCCATGGTCCAACCACTTGATCCTTTCATTTTAGCCCATTCCTTATCTTATGATGCAGGCCTTGTACCACCTGCATCAAAGGACATATCCATCTAAAATCCTTCCTTTTTTTTTCTCCATCTTCCATGGTCCAACCACTTGATCCTTTCATTTTAGCCCATTCCTTATCTTATGATGCAGGCCTTGTACCACCTGCATCAAAGGATATATCCATCTAAAATCCTTCCTTTTTTTTCTCCATCTTCCATGGTCCAACCACTTGATCCTTTCATTTTAGCCCATTCCTTATCTTATGATGCAGGCCTTGTACCACCTGCATCAAAGGATATATCCATCTAAAATCCTTCCTTTTTTTTCTCCATCTTCCATGGTCCAACCACTTGATCCTTTCATTTTAGCCCATTATTTATCTTATGATGCAGGCCTTGTACCACCTGCATCAAAGGACATATCCATCTAAAATCCTTCCTTTTTTTTCTCCATCTTCCATGGTCCAACCACTTGATCCTTTCATTTTAGCCCATTCCTTATCTTATGATGCAGGCCTTGTACCACCTGCATCAAAGGATATATACATCTAAAATCCTTCCTTTTTTTTTCTCCATCTTCCATGGTCCAACCACTTGATCCTTTCATTTTAGCCCATTCCTTATCTTATGATGCAGGCCTTGTACCACCTGCATCAAAGGATATATCCATCTAAAATCCTTCCTTTTTTTTCTCCATCTTCCATGGTCCAACCACTTGATCCTTTCATTTTACCCCATTTCTTATCTTATGATGCAGGCCTTGTACCACCTGCATCAAAGGACATATCCATCTAAAATCATTCTTTTTTTTTTTTTCCATCTTGCATGGTCCAACCACTTGATCCTTTCATTTTAGCCCATTCCTTATCTTATGATGCAGGCATTGTACCACCTGCATCAAAGGACATATCCATCTAAAATCCTTCCTTTTTTTTTTCTCCATCTTCCATGGTCCAACCACTTGATCATTTCATTTTAGCCCATTCCTTATCTTATGATGCAGGCCTTGTACCACCTGCATCAAAGGACATATCCATCTAAAATCCTTCCTTTTTTTTTTCTCCATCTTCCATGGTCCAACCTCTTGATCTTTCAATTTAGCCCATTCCTTATCTTATGATGCAGGCCTTGTACCACCTGCATTAAAGGATATATCCATCTAAAATCCTTCCTTTTTTTCTCCAACTTCCATGCTCCAACCACTTGATCCTTTCAATTTAGCCCATTCCTTATCTTATGATGCAGGCCTTGTACCACCTGCATCAAAGAATATATCCATCTAAAATCCTTCCTTTTTTTCTCCATCTTCCATGGTCCAACCACTTGATCCTTTCAATTTAGCCCATTCCTTGTCTTATGATGCAGGCCTTGTACCACCTGCATCAAAGGATATATCCATCTAAAATCCCTCCTTTTTTTTTCTCCATCTTCCATAGTCCAACCACTTGATCCTTTCATTTTATCCCATTCCTTATCTTATGATGCAGGCCTTGTACCACCTGCATCAAAGGATATATCCATCTAAAATCCTTCCTTTTTTTTCTCCATCTTCCATGGTCCAACCACTTGATCCTTTCATTTTAGCCCATTCCTTATCTTATGATGCAGGCTTTGTACCACCTGCATCAAAGGACATATCCATCTAAAATAATTCCTTTTTTTTTCTCCATCTTGCATGGTCCAACCACTTGATGCTTTCATTTTAGCCCATTCCTTATCTTATGATACAGGCCTTGTACCACCTGCATCAAAGAATATATCCATCTAAAATGCTTCCTTTATCTTTTCTCCATCTTCCATGGTCCAACCACTTGATCCTTTCATTTTAGCCCATTCCTTATCTTATGATGCAGGCCTTGTACCACCTGCATCAAAGGATATATCCATCTAAAATCCTTCCTTTTTTTTTCTCCATCTTCCATGGTCCAACCACTTGATCCTTTCATTTTAGCCCATTCCTTATCTTATGATGCAGGCTTTGTACCACCTGCATCAAAGGACATATCCATCTAAAATCCTTCCTTTTTTTTTTTCCATCTTGCATGGTCCAACCACTTGATCCTTTCATTTTAGCCCATTCCTTATCTTATGATACAGGCCTTGTACCACCTGCATCAAAGAATATATCCATCTAAAATGCTTCCTTTTTTTCTCCATCTTCCATGGTCTAACCACTTGATCCTTTCAATTTAGCCCATTCCTTATCTTATGATGCAGGCCTTGTACCACCTGCATCAAAGGACATATCCATCTAAAATCCTTCCTTTTTTTTTTCTCCATCTTGCATGGTCCAACCACTTGATCCTTTCATTTTAGCCCATTCCTTATCTTATGATGCAGGCCTTGTACCACCTGCATCAAAGTATATATCCATCTAAAATCCTTCCTTTTTTTTCTCCATCTTGCATGGTCCAACCACTTGATCCTTTCATTTTAGCCCATTCCTTATCTTATGATACAGGCCTTGTACTACCTGCATCAAAGAATATATCCATCTAAAATGCTTCCTTTTTTTCTCCATCTTCCATGGTCCAACCACTTGATCCTTTCATTTTAGCCCATTCCTTATCTTATGATGCAGGCCTTGTACCACCTGCATCAAAGGATATATCCATCTAAAATCCTTCCTTTTTTTTTCTCCATCTTCCATGGTCCAACCACTTGATCCTTTCATTTTAGCCCATTCCTTATCTTATGATGCAGGCCTTGTACCACCTGCATCAAAGGATATATCCATCTAAAATCATTTTTTTTTTCTCCATCTTGCATGGTCCAACCACTTGATCCTTTCATTTTAGCCCATTCCTTATCTTATGATGCAGGCCTTGTACCACCTGCATCAAAGGATATATCCATCTAAAATCCTTCCTTTTTTATTTCTCCATCTTCCATGGTCCAACCACTTGATCCTTTCATTTTAGCCCATTCCTTATCTTATGATGCAGGCCTTGTACCACCTGCATCAAAGGATATATCCATCTAAAATCCTTCATTTTTTTTTTCTCCATCTTGCATGGTCCAACCACTTGATCCTTTCATTTTAGCCCATTCCTTATCTTATGATGCAGGCCTTGTACCACCTGCATCAAAGGATATATCCATCTAAAATCATTCTTTTTTTTTTACCATCTTCCATGGTCCAACCACTTGATCCTTTCATTTTAGCCCATTCCTTATCTTATGATGCAGGACTTGTACCACCTGCATCAAAGGACATATCCATCTAAAATCCTTCCTTTTTTTTCTCCATCTTGCATGGTCCAACCACTTGATCCTTTCATTTTAGCCCATTCCTTATCTTATGATGCAGGCATTGTACCACCTGCATCAAAGGATATATCCATCTAAAATCCTTCCTTTTTTTTTCTCCATCTTCCATTGTCCAACCACTTGATCCTTTCATTTTAGCCCATTCCTTATCTTATGATGCAGGCCTTTTACCACCTGCATCAAAGGACATATCCATCTAAAATCCTTCCTTTTTTTTTTCTCCATCTTCCATGGTCCAACCACTTGATCCTTTCAATTTAGCCCATTCCTTATCTTATGATGCAGGCCTTGTACCACCTCCATTAAAGGATATATCCATCTAAAATGCTTCCTTTTTTTCTCCAACTTCCATGCTCCAACCACTTGATCCTTTCAATTTAGCCCATTCCTTATCTTATGATGCAGGCCTTGTACCACCTGCATCAAAGAATATATCCATCTAAAATCCTTCCTTTTTTTCTCCATCTTCCATGGTCCAACCACTTGATCCTTTCAATTTAGCCCATTCCTTGTCTTATGATGCAGGCCTTGTACCACCTGCATCAAAGGATATATCCATCTAAAATCCCTCCTTTTTTTTCTCCATCTTCCATGGTCCAACCACTTGATCCTTTCATTTTAGCCCATTCCTTATCTTATGATGCAGGCCTTGTACCACCTGCATCAAATGATATATCCATCTAAAATCCTTCCTTTTTTTTTCTCCATCTTCCATGGTCCAACCACTTGATCCTTTCATTTTAGCCCATTCCTTATCTTATGATGCAGGCTTTGTACCACCTGCATCAAAGGACATATCCATCTAAAATAATTCCTTTTTTTTTCTCCATCTTGCATGGTCCAACCACTTGATCCTTTCATTTTAGCCCATTCCTTATCTTATGATACAGGCCTTGTACCACCTGCATCAAAGAATATATCCATCTAAAATGCTTCCTTTTTTTTTCTCCATCTTCCATGGTCCAACCACTTGATCCTTTCATTTTAGCCCATTCCTTATCTTATGATGCAAGCCTTGTACCACCTGCATCAAAGGATATATCCATCTAAAATCCTTCCTTTTTTTTTTCTCCATCTTCCATGGTCCAACCACTTGATCCTTTCATTTTAGCCCATTCCTTATCTTATGATGCAGGCTTTGTACCACCTGCATCAAATGACATATCCATCTAAAATCCTTCTTTTTTTTTCTCCATCTTGCATGGTCCAACCACTTGATCCTTTCATTTTAGCCCATTCCTTATCTTATGATACAGGCCTTGTACCACCTGCATCAAAGAATATATCCATCTAAAATGCTTCCTTTTTTTCTCCATCTTCCATGGTCTAACCACTTGAACCTTTCAATTTAGCCAATTCCTTATCTTATGATTGATTGATTGATTGATTGATTGAAAGTTTTCTGGCATCCTGACATCTAAGGTCATTGACGCCGATACCATTTACTGTATATGAAAATTAAAAGCAAATTCAATTAAAACCATAAAAATTAAGAAGTCATTACAATGGTTAAATAGTTTTCAGAAGACCTGCTTCTGAAATAAATCTAAAAATTCCGCTCGCATAGTAAGACACATCATGTCCAAGAATCTTGGCAAGGATAAACCTGCCATCCTCACCTCGAGCCTCAAACAGATATCTATTTCTGAAGTTAGTAAAATTAGGGCATTCGGTCAACAAATGCCTCACTGTTAAAGGTACTAAGCAGTCCTCGCAATACGGTTGGTGTTGGCCCTTCAGCAGAAACTCGTGTGTCAACCGTGTGTGACCAATACGGAGACGACAAAGAGTCGTCTCCCATTTTCGGGGAATCATGTTATACCTCCAAGGTGATATGATATTTGTTACTTCCCTCATTTTATTGCCATCTTGACTATCCCAGTGCTGTTGCCATTTATCACATACCAATTTCTTGATGTAAGGTAGGAAATCGTTACATGGAATGGGATACCTCCTTGGTAGCAACTCGGATGCCGCATTCTTCGCCAGTAAATCTGCCTTCTCATTCCCAGACACACCTACATGTGCTGGAACCCAACAAAATCGAACAGTTATACCTTTCCGTCCAATAATAAAAAGCCATTCTAAAATCTTTAAACCTAGAGGGTTACTAGAATTAAAAACTTCTAAAGCCTGAAGAACACTCCTTGCATCACTAAAAATTGTAAAATTACCCTCCTTTTCCAAAGCTATTTTCTCAATAGCGGTTAATATGCCATACAGTTCGGCAGTAAATATGGAAGCTGTTAGAGGAAGTGCACCTCTACAGTTAAAATCATTACTATGTACTCCAAATCCAACGCCAGCATCAGATTTGGAGCCATCAGTATATATAAAAGTCGATCCTCTATGTTCTTCAACATGTTCCATAAAAAGAGACCTGGATTCTAAGTCAGTCAAATTCTTCTTAACTCCAATAAAGTATCTACAAAAAGATATGTCAGGTAATTTCCATGGAGGCGTTGATGATACCTTGAATGGAAGCACCTTATTTCTAATTATATCCAGATTGTTTAATAATTGGTTAACCCGAAACCCAAAAGGTTGAGGAGATTTTGGGTGCAACTCAAAGTAGGTTGAGTGCCTTACAAGGCTTGCAGTTTGAAAGGCTGAAGAATTGGGGAGTCTTTGCAATCTAAACCAATACCGAATAATAGAGGACATTCGGTAAAGGTCCAGAGGCAATTCCCCAGCATCAACAAGGAGACTTGTGATAGGGGAGGTTCTAAAGGCTCCTGTGGACAATCTAATGCTAGCATGATGTATTGAATCTAGTATTTTTAACCGGCTTGGGGTTGCTGAGGAGTATATTTCGCATCCATAACTAATTTTGGAAAATATCAAGGCCTTGTATAATTTTAAAATTGTATTGCGGTCTGCCCCCCATGATGTATGGGACAGGACTTTTAAAAGATTCATAGCTTCAACACATTTAGCTTTTAATGTTTTTAAGTGAGAAACCCATGTAAGCCTACAATCAAATATCAACCCTAAAAATTTTGCTTCACTTGCACATGGGATCCGTTGACCTTTGATGTATATATCCGGGTCTGGATGTACTCCCCGTATACGACAGAAATGGACAATTGTAGTTTTACTTGTTGAGAACTTAAATCCATTCATATCGGCCCAATGGATAATTTTATCAATAGAGAGTTGGATTTTTCTCTCAACCATTGCCATTCTGGCTCCAGCAAATGATATGGAGAGATCATCCACAAATAATGTTGCAAGAACATCCCGGGGAATGACTGAGGATATCCCATTAATTGCTAGTGCAAAAAGGGTTACACTCAGCACACTCCCCTGAGGAACTCCTTCTTCCTGGCATTTACTCTGTGATAGAGCTTCCCCAACTCTCACTTGGAAAACTCTATGTGAAAGAAATGACTGGATGAATAGTGGTAGCTCGCCTCTCAATCCGCACTCATGGATTCTTTTAAGTATACCGTATCTCCATGTGGTATCATATGCCTTTTCAAGATCAAAAAAAACTGTCACATGGTGCTGTTTGGAAGCAAAGGCTTCACAAATGGAGGACTCAAGTTGTATCAGCACATCAGTCGTTGAGTGCATTTTCCTGAATCCACATTGAATGGGTGATAAAATATTCTTCTTTTCAAGGTACCAAATCAGTCTTGCATTGACCATCTTCTCCATGATTTTACATAAACAAGATGTCAATGCAATAGGTCGGTAGTTTGCTGCTAAAAACTTGTCCTTACCGGGTTTTAAAAAGGCTAAAATAATTGCTAGCTCCCAAACACTTGGATAATTATGATCATGCCATATTCTATTAAAAATGCTTAAAATAAATAACTTTGTATTAAAAGGTACATGTTTAATCATTGCATATGGAATTCCATCGGGTCCAGGGGCTGTATCGTTACAAGTAGCAAGAGCAGAATCAAATTCTCTTTCAGTAAAAGGAGAATTGTATGACTCTTGCTTTCTTGTTGCGAAGTTTAAAACTTTCTTTTCTTCATTGCTCCTATACTGGTGACCAGGAGCTGCTTGACACTTGCGCGATACATTTGAGAAATGGTCAGCCAGGGCATTGCTAACTTCGGTTGCTCCAGTCATATACTGGCCATTTATCTTTAACACTGGTGGTGGGTTTGGGGTGAATTTTCCTGCTATCTTTTTGACTTTCCTCCACACAGATGATGTTGGTGTTCTACTGTTGATGGAGGAAACAAAGGACATCCAAGACTGGCGCCTAGCTTCTTTCATGGCACGGCGGAACTGTGCTCTACATTTCTTGTATATGACTAAATTCTCCTCATTACGGTGCATGCGCAATCGAGTTAAAGACTTTCTTGTGGCTCTGTGCAGGGCAGTTAGTTCTGACGACCACCAGGGGACTGGTCGTCGTCTGAATATCCCAGTTGTTTTGGGAATGGAATTCACTCCTGCTGTGTGAAGAGTTCCATTAAGTAAGTCTATGGCATCATCAACTCTTTCAAACTGTTCTGCATTTCCTTCAATTTCACTTAACTCCCGAAATCTATTCCAGTCCGCCTTATCAAGATTCCATCGAGGTGATCTTTGTAAAGGTGGACCATTGTTGGTGTTTATAATGATTGGTGCATGATCACTAGTATGCCAATCATCTAATGTTCTCCAATTAAAATCGAGAAGACAGTTAGAGCTTGCAACCGATAAGTCAATGCAGGACAAGGTACCTGTCTGTACATGAAAATGTGTGGGCTCTCCTGTATTGAGGAGTCCGACATCTTCATTCTCCAAAATTGACGATATAATATTACCCCTTGCATTTGCTAAAACATCACCCCATAAAGGATGTCTACTATTAAGGTCTCCTAGTAAGAGAAAGGGTTGTGGGAGTTGTTTAATCACCTCTACTATATCATCATATGAGATGTTATCATTTGGAGGCAAGTAAAGAGAACAGATTGTGTATTTTCTCCCTATATCAATCTGTACAGCCACTGCCTGCAGAGGGGTACAGATAGACAAAGATATTTGGGGAACATCTCGACGAACGTATATAAGACTTCCCCCATGGCTCCCTGCTCGTTGATCATATGGTGTCCTATAGCTAACATACTCTCGAGGACAAGGAGTATTAGCATCGAGCTTGCTTTCTTGTAGACATACTGTTATAGGGGAGTGCTCACGTATGAGGAGCTTAAGTTGTTCATATTTCGCCCTTAAACCCTGGCAATTCCATTGCAGAATGGTGGAAAAAACTATATTTTATTTTTTGGAAGACACCTTAGATGAAGTCTTCCCATTGGCAATATTTGATCTAACAATGTTTCCCGGAGGTAACTCTAGAGAGGATCTTGATATAGTGGGTTTTGTGTTTCTCTTTTTCTTTGTGTCCTTTTGATCTAATTGTTGAGGAGGATGGTGGACCTCAACTTGAATTTCTGATTGGTTCAATTTACCTTCTAGTTGTTCAGAAACATCAGCAGACAAGATATCATATTTATTGGAAGTCGTGACTTTAATGTTTCTTATGGTAGGAGGAGAGAGGGAGGGAGGTCTCTCTCTTTTTCGATTAAAAGGTTGTGATCTGTCAGGTTTTTGCGACTTCCCAACTACGGGTTCACCAGGTAAATTGGTTTCGAGTGCAACCTCCATCAGATCAGGCAAGGAAACGGCCTGTGAGAGGTTTGTACTATTGTTTAAAATCGGAGTAGTTGGCTTTTGAATAATTTTCAGATCTTTAAGTGTCCGTTTTGATTTTTCCACAATTTCTGGATATAGATTTTCGATGGGACTTTCAACCTCTTTAACTACTTTCATTTGTTTCTTTATCTTAGAAGTAGAGATATAATTTTCGTCTGTGTGGTTTGACAAGTTTTTCTTCAGAACCATTGAAAAAGGTTGCCCTGGTCTTATTTGCTTTTCAAGAGCTCTTTTACGAGCCTCTTTAAAAGTAACCCTTTCCATGGTCCTAATGGCCTGGATTTCTTTTTCAAAAATAAACTTTACACAGCTTTTAGATGTAGCTGGATGTGCTTCCCCACAATGTATGCAATTAGGGTTTTCTATGCATACTCCATGACTACTTTTTCCACAGTTGGCACAAACAGCTGGCTTATTGTTTAGTTTTTCTTTACATTTCTGGCTTAAATGGCCATACATTTGGCAATGATAACATCGCAATGGTGACGGGATATATGGTTTTACCTTCAAAGATAGCCATCCAGCTTTTATAACATTTGGTAATCGGCATTGATCAAATGTTATAATCAGAGTAGCAAGAGGGATACGTTGTTCTCCAACTCTCTTTCTCATTCTGACTACTTTAACTACTCCTTGACTTCTCAGTTCATCCTCTATTTCTTTCTCCTCTATATCCAACAATACTGGAGCATATATCACACCTCTACTCTGGTTGAAAGTAGGGTGTGAAACGCATTTTACGCTATGACCATTCAATGTTGTAAGTGTTTTTAACCTTTCACCTTGTAATGGGGAGAGTGTCTCTATCAAGAGACTTCCATTTCCCTGGGGTAAAATTTTTGGCTGCCCTCCACATAAGGTAACTATTTCTCTATTAGCTTTAAAAACATTTATACGCTCATTTCTTCCGTTTTCAAATTCCAAGATAAAAAATTTTTCATAATTCACTACTTCATAGTGACCAGGTAATACTTCTACTTTTCTATATCTTTCTGTACTGTCATAATTTTTCACTCTCTCTCTCTTCTTCTCTAGCATTTTATTATTCACATGACGTGAATAAGGTTCTAACGTTACAATGTTAGAACCCGAGTTGGAGCTGTCTGTGCCGAGGTCCATGTTTGTATTTTCCAGGTCGTCAACAGAGGTGTTGGGTTTTTTTGAAAAAGCAAGCCGGGTTATCCACCTCTTATCGGAGGATGTCAGTCCTCCTATCCCATGTGGCCCAACACGAGAAGAGGCTTCAGCGGGGACCAGTCCTCTATTAGAGAGGGGCTGCCTCTCTTAAGGTGGGCGTACACTGGTCAGTGGGGGTAGTTAGCCCCTCCCACCGTCGACTCCAATGCCTGGCGTCAACCATTACCCGCAAATATGGGTGACTTAAGACCGGATCACTGGAGCCCGACTCTTAACAGACTTGGTCTGCACCCAATGGGGTCTGCCAGAGGGTGATGACGTCTAAATTGGCACAGGTTGAGATGGAATGCACTCCATCCCACACTCTGCCAAATACAAAGCGGCATCCAAAGTAAAATCGAACATGCCAAAGTCGTCAAAAATATCGAGCCCAAAAGGAAGAGATGGGAGGAAAAAAGAAATAATCAAAAGTAAAAGAGAAAGTGCTGACTGATTTAGTTGAATCGACAGCTGGGCACCGAGGTCCAATGGGAAATAGTTCCCACTGTTCATTAGAGCCCAGCTGCTAATCCCTAAGCCCCCCATCCTCGTCAAGGCTTCAGCATCTGGGGGGTCCTTATCTTATGATGCAGGCCTTGTACCACCTGCATCAAAGGACATATCCATCTAAAATCCTTCCTTTTTTTTTTCTCCATCTTCCATGGTCCAACCACTTGATCCTTTCATTTTAGCCCATTCCTTATCTTATGATGCAGGCCTTGTACCACCTGCATCAAAGTATATATCCATCTAAAATCCTTCATTTTTTTTTTTTTCTCCATCTTGCATGGTCCAACCACTTGATCCTTTCATTTTAGCCCATTCCTTATCTTATGATACAGGCCTTGTACTACCTGCATCAAAGAATATATCCATCTAAAATGCTTCCTTTTTTTCTCCATCTTCCATGGTCCAACCACTTGATCCTTTCATTTTAGCCCATTCCTTATCTTATGATGCAGTACCTTGTACCACCTGCATCAAAGGATATATCCATCTAAAATCCTTCCTTTTTTTTCTCCATCTTCCATGGTCCAACCACTTGATCCTTTCATTTTAGCCCATTCCTTATCTTATGATGCAGGCCTTGAACCACCTGCATCAAAGGATATATCCATCTAAAATCATTTTTTTTTTCTCCATCTTGCATGGTCCAACCACTTGATCCTTTCATTTTAGCCCATTCCTTATCTTATGATGCAGGCCTTGTACCACCTGCATCAAAGGATATATCCATCTAAAATCCTTCATTTTTTTTTTCTCCATCTTGCATGGTCCAACCACTTGATCCTTTCAATTTAGCCCATTCCTTATCTTATGATGCAGGCCTTGTACCACCTGCATCAAAGGATATATCCATCTAAAATCCTTCCTTTTTTTTTTCTCCATCTTGCATGGTCCAACCACTTGATCCTTTCAATTTAGCCCATTCCTTATCTTATGATGCAGGCCTTGTACCACCTGCATCAAAGGATATATACATCTAAAATCCTTCCTTTTTTTCTCTCCATCTTCCATGGTCCAACCACTTGATCCTTTCAATTTAGCCCATTCCTTATCTTATGATGCAGGCCTTGTACCACCTGCATCAAAGGATATATCCATCTAAAATCCTTCCTTTTTTTTCTCCATCTTGCATGGTCCAACCACTTGATCCTTTCAATTTAGCCCATTCCTTATCTTATGATACAGGCCTTGTACCACCTGCATCAAAGAATATATCCATCTAAAATGCTTCCTTTTTTTTTTCTCCATCTTCCATGGTCAAACCACTTGATCCTTTCATTTTAGCCCATTCCTTATCTTATGATGCAGGCCTTGTACCACCTGCATCAAAGGATATATCCATCTAAAATCCTTCCTTTTTTTTTTCTCCATCTGCCATGGTCCAACCACTTGATCCTTTCATTTTAGCCCATTCCTTATCTTATGATGCAGGTTTTGTACCACCTGCATCAAAGGACATATCCATCTAAAATCCTTCCTTTTTTTTCTCCATCTTGCATGGTCCAACCACTTGATCCTTTCATTTTAGCCCATTCCTTATCTTATGATACAGGCCTTGTACCACCTGCATCAAAGAATATATCCATCTAAAATGCTTCCTTTTTTTCTCCATCTTCCATGGTCTAACCACTTGATCCTTTCAATTTAGCCCATTCCTTATCTTATGATGCAGGCCTTGTACCACCTGCATCAAAGGACACATCCATCTAAAATCCTTCCTTTTTTTTTTCTCCATCTTCCATGGTCCAACCACTTGATCCTTTCATTTTAGCCCATTCCTTATCTTATGATGCAGGCCTTGTACCACCTGCATCAAAGGATATATCCATCTAAAATCCTTCCTTTTTTTTTCTCCATATTGCATGGTCCAACCACTTGATCCTTTCAATTTAGCCCATTCCTTATCTTATGATGCAGGCTTTGTACCACCTGCATCAAAGGATATATCCATCTAAAATCCTTCCTTTTTTTTCCTCCATCTTCCATGGTCCAACCACTTGATCCTTTCAATTTAGCCCATTCCTTATCTTATGATGCAGGCCTTGTACCACCTGCATCAAAGGATATATCCATCTAAAATCATTTTTTTTCTCCATCTTGCATGGTCCAACCACTTGACCCTTTCACTTTAGCCCATTCCTTATCTTATGATGCAGGCCTTGTACCACCTGCATCAAAGGATATATCCATCTAAAATCCTTCCTTTTTTTTTTCTCCATCTTCCATGGTCCAACCACTTGATCCTTTCATTTTAGCCCATTCCTTATTTTACGATGCAGGCCTTGTACCACCTGCATCAAAGGATATATCCATCTAAAATCCTTCCTTTTTTTTTTCTCCATCTTCCATGGTCCAACCACTTGATCCTTTCATTTTAGCCCATTCCTTATCTTATGATACAGGCTTTGTACCACCTGCATCAAAGGATATATCCATCTAAAATCCTTCCTTTTTTTCTCCATCTTCCATGGTCTAACAACTTGATCCTTTCAATTTAGCCCATTCCTTATCTTATGATGCAGGCCTTGTACCACCTGCATCAAAGGACATATCCATCTAAAATCCTTCCTTTTTTTTTCTCCATCTTCCATGGTCCAACCACTTGATCCTTTCATTTTAGCCCATTCCTTATCTTATGATGCAGGCATTGTACCACCTGCATCAAAGGATATATCCATCTAAAATGCTTCCTTTTTTTTCTCCATCTTCCATGGTCCAACCACTTGATCCTTTCATTTTAGCCCATTATTTATCTTATGATGCAGGCCTTGTACCACCTGCATCAAAGGATATATCCATCTAAAATCCTTCCTTTTTTTTTCTCCATCTTCCATGGTCCAACCACTTGATCCTTTCATTTTAGCCCATTATTTATCTTATGATGCAGGCCTTGTACCACCTGCATCAAAGGATATATCCATCTAAAATCCTTCCTTTTTTTTCTCCATCTTGCATGGTCCAACCACTTGATCCTTTCATTTTAGCCCATTATTTATCTTATGATGCAGGCCTTGTACCACCTGCATCAAAGGATATATCCATCTAAAATCCTTCCTTTTTTTTTCTCCATCTTCCATGGTCCAACCACTTGATCCTTTCATTTTAGCCCATTATTTATCTTATGATGCAGGCCTTGTACCACCTGCATCAAAGGATATATCCATCTAAAATCCTTCCTTTTTTTTTCTCCATCTTCCATGGTCCAACCACTTGATCCTTTCATTTTAGCCCATTATTTATCTTATGATGCAGGCCTTGTACCACCTGCATCAAAGGACATATCCATCTAAAATCCTTCCTTTTTTTTTCTCCATCTTCCATGGTCCAACCACTTGATCCTTTCATTTTAGCCCATTATTTATCTTATGATGCAGGCCTTGTACCACCTGCATCAAAGGATATATCCATCTAAAATCCTTCCTTTTTTTTTCTCCATCTTCCATGGTCCAACCACTTGATCCTTTCATTTTAGCCCATTATTTATCTTATGATGCAGGCCTTGTACCACCTGCATCAAAGGACATATCCATCTAAAATCCTTCCTTTTTTTTTCTCCATCTTCCATGGTCCAACCACTTGATCCTTTCATTTTAGCCCATTATTTATCTTATGATGCAGGCCTTGTACCACCTGCATCAAAGGATATATCCATCTAAAATCCTTCCTTTTTTTTTCTCCATCTTCCATGGTCCAACCACTTGATCCTTTCATTTTAGCCCATTATTTATCTTATGATGCAGGCCTTGTACCACCTGCATCAAAGGACATATCCATCTAAAATCCTTCCTTTTTTTTCTCCATCTTCCATGGTCCAACCACTTGATCCTTTCATTTTAGCCCATTCCTTGTCTTATGATGCAGGCCTTGTACCACCTGCATCAAAGGATATATCCATCTAAAATCCTTCCTTTTTTTTCTCCATCTTCCATGGTCCAACCACTTGATCCTTTCATTTTACCCCATTCCTTATCTTATGATGCAGGCCTTGTACCACCTGCATCAAAGGACATATCCATCTAAAATCATTCTTTTTTTTTTTTCTCCATCTTGCATGGTCCAACCACTTGATCCTTTCATTTTAGCCCATTCCTTATCTTATGATGCAGGCCTTGTACCACCTGCATCAAAGGACATATCCATCTAAAATCCTTCCTTTTTTTTTCTCCATCTTCCATGGTCCAACCACTTGATCATTTCATTTTAGCCCATTCCTTATCTTATGATGCAGGCCTTGTACCACCTGCATCAAAGGACATATCCATCTAAAATCCTTCCTTTTTTTTTTTCTCCATCTTCCATGGTCCAACCACTTGATCCTTACAATTTAGCCCATTCCTTATCTTATGATGCAGGCCTTGTACCACCTGCATTAAAGGATATATCCATCTAAAATGCTTCCTTTTTTTCTCCAACTTCCATGCTCCAACCACTTGATCCTTTTCAATTTAGCCCATTCCTTATCTTATGATGCAGGCCTTGTACCACCTGCATCAAAGAATATATCCATCTAAAATCCTTCCTTTTTTTCTCCATCTTCCATGGTCCAACCACTTGATCCTTTCAATTTAGCCCATTCCTTATCTTATGATGCAGGCCTTGTACCACCTGCATCAAAGGATATATCCATCTAAAATCCCTCCTTTTTTTTTCTCCATCTTCCATAGTCCAACCACTTGATCCTTTCATTTTAGCCCATTCCTTATCTTATGATGCAGGCCTTGTACCACCTGCATCAAAGGATATATCCATCTAAAATCCTTCCTTTTTTTTTCTCCATCTTCCATGGTCCAACCACTTGATCATTTCATTTTAGCCCATTCCTTATCTTATGATGCAGGCCTTGTACCACCTGCATCAAAGGATATATCCATCTAAAATCCTTCCTTTTTTTTTCTCCATCTTCCATGGTCCAACCACTTGATCATTTCATTTTAGCCCATTCCTTATCTTATGATGCAGGCCTTGTACCACCTGCATCAAAGGATATATCCATCTAAAATCCTTCCTTTTTTTTTCTCCATCTTCCATGGTCCAACCACTTGATCATTTCATTTTAGCCCATTCCTTATCTTATGATGCAGGCCTTGTACCACCTGCATCAAAGGATATATCCATCTAAAATCCTTCCTTTTTTTTTCTCCATCTTGCATGGTCCAACCACTTGATCCTTTCATTTTAGCCCATTCCTTATCTTATGATGCAGGCCTTGTACCACCTGCATCAAAGGATATATCCATCTAAAATCCTTCCTTTTTTTTTCTCCATCTTCCATGGTCCAACCACTTGATCATTTCATTTTAGCCCATTCCTTATCTTATGATGCAGGCCTTGTACCACCTGCATCAAAGGATATATCCATCTAAAATCCTTCCTTTTTTTTTCTCCATCTTCCATGGTCCAACCACTTGATCATTTCATTTTAGCCCATTCCTTATCTTATGATGCAGGCCTTGTACCACCTGCATCAAAGGATATATCCATCTAAAATCCTTCCTTTTTTTTCTCTCCATCTTCCATGGTCCAACCACTTGATCATTTCATTTTAGCCCATTCCTTATCTTATGATGCAGGCCTTGTACCACCTGCATCAAAGGATATATCCATCTAAAATCCTTCCTTTTTTTTTCTCCATCTTCCATGGTCCAACCACTTGATCATTTCATTTTAGCCCATTCCTTATCTTATGATGCAGGCCTTGTACCACCTGCATCAAAGGATATATCCATCTAAAATCCTTCCTTTTTTTTTCTCCATCTTCCATGGTCCAACCACTTGATCATTTCATTTTAGCCCATTCCTTATCTTATGATGCAGGCCTTGTACCACCTGCATCAAAGGATATATCCATCTAAAATCCTTCCTTTTTTTTTCTCCATCTTCCATGGTCCAACCACTTGATCATTTCATTTTAGCCCATTCCTTATCTTATCATGCAGGCCTTGTACCACCTGCATCAAAGGACATATCCATCTAAAATCCTTCCTTTTTTTTTCTCCATCTTCCATGGTCCAACCACTTGATCCTTTCAATTTAGCCCATTCCTTATCTTATGATGCAGGCCTTGTACCACCTGCATTAAAGGATATATCCATCTAAAATGCTTCCTTTTTTTCTCCAACTTCCATGCTCCAACCACTTGATCCTTTCAATTTAGCCCATTCCTTATCTTATGATGCAGGCCTTGTACCACCTGCATCAAAGAATATATCCATCTAAAATGCTTCCTTTTTTTCTCCATCTTCCATGGTCTAACGACTTGATCCTTTCAATTTAGCCCATTCCTTATCTTATGATGCAGGCCTTGTACCACCTGCATCAAAGGACATATCCATCTAAAATCCTTCCTTTTTTTTTTCTCCATCTTCCATGGTCCAACCACTTGATCCTTTCATTTTAGCCCATTCCTTATCTTATGATGCAGGCCTTGTACCACCTGCATCAAAGTATATATCCATCTAAAATCCTTCCTTTTTTTTTCCATCTTGCATGGTCCAACCACTTGATCCTTTCATTTTAGCCCATTCCTTATCTTATGATGCAGGCCTTGTACCACCTGCATCAAAGGACATATCCATCTAAAATCCTTCCTTTTTTTTTTCTCCATCTTCCATGGTCCAACCACTTGATCCTTTCAATTTAGCCCATTCCTTATCTTATGATGCAGGCCTTGTACCACCTGCATTAAAGGATATATCCATCTAAAATGCTTCCTTTTTTTCTCCAACTTCCATGCTCCAACCACTTGATCCTTTCAATTTAGCCCATTCCTTATCTTACGATGCAGGCCTTGTACCACCTGCATCAAAGGACATATCCATCTAAAATCCTTCCTTTTTTTTTTCTCCATCTTGCATGGTCCAACCACTTGATCCTTTCATTTTAGCCCATTCCTTATCTTATGATGCAGGCCTTGTACCACCTGCATCAAAGTATATATCCATCTAAAATCCTTCCTTTTTTTTTTTCTCCATCTTGCATGGTCCAACCACTTGATCCTTTCATTTTAGCCCATTCCTTATCTTATGATACAGGCCTTGTACTACCTGCATCAAAGAATATATCCATCTAAAATGCTTCCTTTTTTCTCCATCTTCCATGGTCCAACCACTTGATCCTTTCATTTTAGCCCATTCCTTATCTTATGATACAGGCCTTGTACCACCTGCATCAAAGGATATATCCATCTAAAATCCTCCCCTTTTTTTTTTCTCCATCTTCCATGGTCCAACCACTTGATCCTTTCATTTTAGCCCATTCCTTATCTTATGATGCAGGCCTTGTACCACCTGCATCAAAGGATATATCCATCTAAAATCATTTTTTTTTCTCCATCTTGCATGGTCCAACCACTTGATCCTTTCATTTTAGCCCATTCCTTATCTTATGATGCAGGCCTTGTACCACCTGCATCAAAGGATATATCCATCTAAAATCCTTCCTTTTTTATTTCTCCATCTTCCATGGTCCAACCACTTGATCCTTTCATTTTAGCCCATTCCTTATCTTATGATGCAGGCCTTGTACCACCTGCATCAAAGGATATATCCATCTAAAATCCTTCATTTTTTTTTCTCCATCTTGCATGGTCCAACCACTTGATCCTTTCATTTTAGACCATTCCTTATCTTATGATGCAGGCCTTGTACCACCTGCATCAAAGGATATATCCATCTAAAATCATTCTTTTTTTTTTTACCATCTTCCATGGTCCAACCACTTGATCCTTTCATTTTAGCCCATTCCTTATCTTATGATGCAGGACTTGTACCACCTGCATCAAAGGACATATCCATCTAAAATCCTTCCTTTTTTTTTCTCCATCTTCCATGGTCCAACCACTTGATCCTTTCATTTTAGCCCATTCCTTATCTTATGATGCAGGCATTGTACCACCTGCTTCAAAGGATATATCCATCTAAAATCCTTCCTTTTTTTTTCTCCATCTTCCATTGTCCAACCACTTGATCCTTTCATTTTAGCCCATTCCTTATCTTATGATGCAGGCCTTGTACCACCTGCATCAAAGGATATATCCATCTAAAATCCTTCCTTTTTTTTTCTCCATCTTCCATGGTCCAACCACTTGATCCTTTCATTTTAGCCCATTATTTATCTTATGATGCAGGCCTTGTACCACCTGCATCAAAGGACATATCCATCTAAAATCCTTCCTTTTTTTCTCCATCTTCCATGGTCCAACCACTTGATCCTTTCATTTTAGCCCATTCCTTATCTTATGATGCAGGCCTTGTACCACCTGCATCAAAGGATATATCCATCTAAAATCCTTCCTTTTTTTTTCTCCATCTTCCATGGTCCAACCACTTGATCCTTTCATTTTAGCCCATTCCTTATCTTATGATGCAGGCCTTGTACGAGCTGCATCAAAGGATATATCCATCTAAAATCCTTCCTTTTTTTTCTCCATCTTCCATGGTCCAACCACTTGATCCTTTCATTTTACCCCATTCCTTATCTTATGATGCAGGCCTTGTACCACCTGCATCAAAGGACATATCCATCTAAAATCATTCTTTTTTTTTTCTCCATCTTGCATGGTCCAACCACTTGATCCTTTCATTTTAGCCCATTCCTTATCTTATGATGCAGGCCTTGTACCACCTGCATCAAAGGACATATCCATCTAAAATCCTTCCTTTTTTTTTTCCATCTTCCATGGTCCAACCACTTGATCCTTTCATTTTAGCCTATTCCTTATCTTATGATGCAGGCCTTGTACCACCTGCATCAAAGGACATATCCATCTAAAATCCTTCCTTTTTTTTTCTCCATCTTCCATGGTCCAACCACTTAATCCTTTCAATTTAGCCCATTCCTTATCTTATGATGCAGGCCTTGTACCACCTGCATTAAAGGATATATCCATCTAAAATGCTTCCTTTTTTTCTCCAACTTCCATGCTCCAACCACTTGATCCTTTCAATTTAGCCCATTCCTTATCTTATGATGCAGGCCTTGTACCACCTGCATCAAAGAATATATCCATCTAAAATCCTTCCTTTTTTTCTCCATCTTCCATGGTCCAACCACTTGATCCTTTCAATTTAGCCCATTCCTTGTCTTATGATGCAGGCCTTGTACCACCTGCATCAAAAGATATATCCATCTAAAATCCCTCCTTTTTTTTTGCTCCATCTTTCATGGTCCAACCACTTAATCCTTTCATTTTAGCCCATTCCTTATCTTATGATGCAGGCCTTGTACCACCTGCATCAAAGGATATATCCATCTAAAATCCTTCCTTTTTTTTTCTCCATCTTCCATGGTCCAACCACTTGATCCTTTCATTTTAGCCCATTCCCTATCTTATGATGCAGGCTTTGTACCACCTGCATCAAAGGACATATCCATCTAAAATAATTCCTTTTTTTTTCTCCATCTTGCATGGTCCAACCACTTGATCCTTTCATTTTAGCCCATTCCTTATCTTATGATACAGGCCTTGTACCACCTGCATCAAAGAATATATCCATCTAAAATGCTTCCTTTTTTTTCTCCATCTTCCATGGTCCAACCACTTGATCCTTTCATTTTAGCCCATTCCTTATCTTATGATGCAGGCCTTGTACCACCTGCATCAAAGGATATATCCATCTAAAATCCTTCCTTTTTTTTTTCTCCATCTTCCATGGTCCAACCACTTGATCCTTTCATTTTAGCCCATTCCTTAAATTATGATGCAGGCCTTGTACCACCTGCATCAAAGGATATATCCATCTAAAATCCTTCCTTTTTTTTTTCTCCATCTTCCATGGTCCAACCACTTGATCCTTTCATTTTAATTCCTTATCTTATGATGCAGGCTTTGTACCACCTGCATCAAAGGACATATCCATCTAAAATCCTTCTTTTTTTTTCTCCATCTTGCATGGTCCAACCACTTGATCCTTTCATTTTAGCCCATTCCTTATCTTATGATACAGGCCTTGTACCACCTGCATCAAAGAATATATCCATCTAAAATGCTTCCTTTTTTTCTCCATCTTCCATGGTCTAACCACTTGATACTTTCAATTTAGCCCATTCCTTATCTTATGATGCAGTCCTTGTACCACCTGCATCAAAGGACATATCCATCTAAAATCCTTCCTTTTTTTTTTCTCCATCTTCCATGGTCCAACCACTTGATCCTTTCATTTTAGCCCATTCCCTATCTGATGATGCAGGCCTTGTACCACCTGCATCAAAGTATATATCCATCTAAAATCATTCCTTTTTTTTTTTCTCCATCTTGCATGGTCCAACCACTTGATCCTTTCATTTTAGCCCATTCCTTATCTTATGATACAGGCCTTGTACTACCTGCATCAAAGAATATATCCATCTAAAATGCTTCCTTTTTTTCTCCACCTTCCATGGTCCAACCACTTGATCCTTTCATTTTAGCCCATTCCTTATCTTATGATGCAGGCCTTGTACCACCTGCATCAAAGGATATATCCATCTAAAATCCTTCCTTTTTTTTCTCCATCTTCCATGGTCCAACCACTTGATCCTTTCATTTTAGCCGATTCCTTATCTTATGATGCAGGCCTTGAACCACCTGCATCAAAGGATATATCCATCTAAAATCATTTTTTTTTCTCCATTTTGCATGGTCCAACCACTTGATCCTTTCATTTTAGCCCATTCCTTATCTTATGATGCAGGCCTTGTACCACCTGCATCAAAGGATATATCCATCTAAAATCCTTCATTTTTTTTCTCCATCTTGCATGGTCCAACCACTTGATCCTTTCAATTTAGCCCATTCCTTATCTTATGATGCAGGCCATGTACCACCTGCATCAAAGGATATATCCATCTAAAATCCTTCCTTTTTTTTTCTCCATCTTGCATGGTCCAACCACTTGATCCTTTCAATTTAGCCCATTCCTTATCTTATGATGCAGGCCTTGTACCACCTGCATCAAAGGATATATCCATCTAAAATCCTTCCTTTTTTTCTCTCCATCTTGCATGGTCCAACCACTTGATCCTTTCAATTTAGCCCATTCCTTATCTTATGATGCAGGCCTTGTACCACCTGCATCAAAGGATATATCCATCTAAAATCCTTCCTTTTTTTTTCTCCATCTTCCATGGTCCAACCACTTGATCCTTTCAATTTAGCCCATTCCTTATCTTATGATACAGGCCTTGTACCACCTGCATCAAAGAATATATCCCTCTAAAATGCTTCCTTTTTTTTCTCCATCTTCCATGGTCCAACCACTTGATCCTTTCATTTTAGCCCATTCCTTATCTTATGATGCAGGCCTTGTACCACCTGCATCAAAGGATATATCCATCTAAAATCCTTCCTTTTTTTTTCTCCATCTTCCATGGTCCAACCACTTGATCCTTTCATTTTAGCCCATTCCTTATCTTATGATGCAGGTTTTGTACCACCTGCATCAAAGGACATATCCATCTAAAATCCTTCCTTTTTTTTTCTCCATCTTGCATGGTCCAACTACTTGATCATTTCATTTTAGCCCATTCCTTATCTTATGATACAGGCCTTGTACCACCTGCATCAAAGAATATATCCATCTAAAATGCTTCCTTTTTTCCATCTTCCATGGTCTAACAACTTGATCCTTTCAATTTAGCCCATTCCTTATCTTATGATGCAGGCCTTGTACTACCTGCATCAAAGGACATATCCATCTAAAATCCTTCCTTTTTTTTTCTCCATCTTCCATGGTCCAACCACTTGATCCTTTCATTTTAGCCCATTCCTTATCTTATGATGCAGGCCTTGTACCACCTGCATCAAAGGATATATCCATCTAAAATCCTTCCTTTTTTTTTCTCCATCTTGCATGGTCCAACCACTTGATCCTTTCAATTTAGCCCATTCCTTATCTTATGATGCAGGCCTTGTACCACCTGCATCAAAGGATATATCCATCTAAAATCCTTCCTTTTTTTTCCTCCATCTTCCATGGTCCAACCACTTGATCCTTTCAATTTAGCCCATTCCTTATCTTATGATGCAGGCCTTGTACCACCTGCATCAAAGGATATATCCATCAAAAATCATTTTTTTTTCTCCATCTTCCATGGTCCAACCACTTGATCCTTTCACTTTAGCCCATTCCTTATCTTATGATGCAGGCCTTGTACCACCTGCATCAAAGGATATATCCATCTAAAATCCTTCTTTTTTTTTCTCCATCTTCCATGGTCCAACCACTTGATCCTTTCATTTTAGCCCATTCCTTATTTTACGATGCAGGCCTTGTACCACCTGCATCAAAGGATATATCCATCTAAAATCATTCCTTTTTTTTTCTCCATCTTCCATGGTCCAACCACTTGATCCTTTCATTTTAGCCCATTCCTTATCTTATGATACAGGCTTTGTACCACCTGCATCAAAGGATATATCCATCTAAAATCCTTCCATTTTTTTTCTCCATCTTCCATGGTCCAACCACTTGATCCTTTCATTTTAGCCCATTCCTTATCTTATGATGCAGGCCTTGTACCACCTGCATCAAAGGATATATCCATCTAAAATCCTTCCTTTTTTTTTTTCTCCATCTTCCATGGTCCAACCACTTGATCCTTTCATTTTAGCCCATTCCTTATCTTATGATGCAGGCCTTGTACCACCTGCATCAAAGGATATATCCATCTAAAATCCTTCCTTTTTTTTCTCCATCTTCCATGGTCCAACCACTTGATCCTTTCATTTTAGCCCATTCCTTATCTTATGATGCAGGCCTTGTACCACCTGCATCAAAGGATATATCCATCTAAAATCCTTCCTTTTTTTTTCTCCATCTTCCATGGTCCAACCACTTGATCCTTTCATTTTAGCCCATTCCTTATCTTATGATGCAGGCCTTGTACCACCTGCATCAAAGGATATATCCATCTAAAATCATTTTTTTTTCCTCCATCTTGCATGGTCCAACCACTTGATCCTTTCATTTTAGCCCATTCCTTATCTTATGATGCAGGCCTTGTACCACCTGCATCAAAGGATATATCCATCTAAAATCATTTTTTTTTTCTCCATCTTGCATGGTCCAACCACTTGATCCTTTCATTTTAGCCCATTCCTTATCTTATGATGCAGGCCTTGTACCACCTGCATCAAAGGATATATCCATCTAAAATCATTTTTTTTTCTCCATCTTGCATGGTCCAACCACTTGATCCTTTCATTTTAGCCCATTCCTTATCTTATGATGCAGGCCTTGTACCACCTGCATCAAAGGATATATCCATCTAAAATCATTTTTTTTTCTCCATCTTGCATGGTCCAACCACTTGATCCTTTCATTTTAGCCCATTCCTTATCTTATGATGCAGGCCTTGTACCACCTGCATCAAAGGATATATCCATCTAAAATCCTTCATTTTTTTTTCTCCATCTTGCATGGTCCAACCACTTGATCCTTTCAATTTAGCCCATTCCTTATCTTATGATGCAGGCCTTGTACCACCTGCATCAAAGGATATATCCATCTAAAATCCTTCCTTTTTTTTCTCCATCTTGCATAGTCCAACCACTTGATCCTTTCAATTTAGCCCATTCCTTATCTTATGATGCAGGCCTTGTACCACCTGCATCAAAGGATATATCCATCTAAAATCCTTCCTTTTTTTTCTCCATCTTCCATGGTCCAACCACTTGATCCTTTCAATTTAGCCCATTCCTTATCTTATGATGCAGGCCTTGTACCACCTGCATCAAAGGATATATCCATCTAAAATCCTTCCTTTTTTTTTCTCCATCTTCCATGGTCCAACCACTTGATCCTTTCAATTTAGCCCATTCCTTATCTTATGATGCAGGCCTTGTACCACCTGCATTAAAGGATATATCCATCTAAAATGCTTCCTTTTTTTCTCCAACTTCCATGCTCCAACCACTTGATCCTTTCAATTTAGCCCATTCCTTATCTTATGATGCAGGCCTTGTACCACCTGCATCAAAGAATATATCCATCTAAAATCCTTCCTTTTTTTCTCCATCTTCCATGGTCCAACCACTTGATCCTTTCAATTTAGCCCATTCCTTGTCTTATGATGCCGGCCTTGTACCACCTGCATCAAAGGATATATCCATCTAAAATCCCTCCTTTTTTTTTTTCTCCATCTTCCATGGTCCAACCACTTGATCCTTTCATTTTAGCCCATTCCTTATCTTATGATGCAGGCCTTGTACCACCTGCATCAAAGGATATATCCATCTAAAATCCTTCCTTTTTTTTTCTCCATCTTCCATGGTCCAACCACTTGATCCTTTCATTTTAGCCCATTCCTTATCTTATGATGCAGGCTTTGTACCACCTGCATCAAAGGACATATCCATCTAAAATAATTCCTTTATTTTTCTCCATCTTGCATGGTCCAACCACTTGATCATTTCATTTTAGCCCATTCCTTATCTTATGATACAGGCCTTGTACCACCTGCATCAAAGAATATATCCATCTAAAATGCTTCCTTTTTTTTTCTCCATCTTCCATGGTCCAACCACTTGATCCTTTCATTTTAGCCCATTCCTTATCTTATGATGCAGGCCTTGTACCACCTGCATCAAAGGATATATCCATCTAAAATCCTTCCTTTTTTTTTCTCCATCTTCCATGGTCCAACCACTTGATCCTTTCATTTTAGCCCATTCCTTATCTTATGATGCAGGCTTTGTACCACCTGCATCAAAGGACATATCCATCTAAAATCCTTCCTTTTTTTTTCTCCATCTTGCATAGTCCAACCGCTTGATCCTTTCATTTTAGCCCATTCCTTATCTTATGATACAGGCCTTGTACCACCTGCATCGAAGAATATATCCATCTAAAATCCTTCCTTTTTTTCTCCATCTTCCATGGTCTAACAACTTGATCCTTTCAATTTAGCCCATTCCTTATCTTATGATGCAGGCCTTGTACCACCTGCATCAAAGGACATATCCATCTAAAATCCTTCCTTTTTTTTTTCTCCATCTTGCATGGTCCAACCACTTGATCCTTTCATTTTAGCCCATTCCTTATCTTATGATACAGGCCTTGTACTACCTGCATCAAAGAATATATCCATCTAAAATGCTTCCTTTTTTGCTCCATCTTCCATGGTCCAACCACTTGATCCTTTCATTTTAGCCCATTCCTTATCTTATGATGCAGGCCTTGTACCACCTGCATCAAAGGATATATCCATCTAAAATCCTTCCCTTTTTTTTTCACCATCTTCCATGGTCCAACCACTTGATCCTTTCATTTTAGCCCATTCCTTATCTTATGATGCAGGCCTTGTACCACCTGCATCAAAGGATATATCCATCTAAAATCATTTTTTTTTCTCCATCTTGCATGGTCCAACCAATTGATCCTTTCATTTTAGCCCATTCTTTATCTTATGATGCAGGCCTTGTACCACCTGCATCAAAGGATATATCCATCTAAAATCCTTCATTTTTTTTCTCCATCTTGCATAGTCCAACCACCTGATCCTTTCAATTTAGCCCATTCCTTATCTTATAATGCAGGCCTTGTACCACCTGCATCAAAGGATATATCCATCTAAAATCCTTCCTTTTTTTTTCTCCATCTTGCATGGTCCAACCACTTGATCCTTTCAATTTAGCCCATTCCTTATCTTATGATGCAGGCCTTGTACCACCTGCATCAAAGGATATATCCATCTAAAATCCTTCCTTTTTTTTCCTCCATCTTCCATGGTCCAACCACTTGATCCTTTCAATTTAGCCCATTCCTTATCTTATGATGCAGGCATTGTACCACCTGCATCAAAGGATATATCCATCTAAAATCATTTTTTTTTTCTCCATCTTCCATGGTCCAACCACTTGATCCTTTCACTTTAGCCCATTCCTTATCTTATGATGCAGGCCTTGTACCACCTGCATCAAAGGATATATCCATCTAAAATCCTTCCTTTTTTTTTTCTCCATCTTCCATGGTCCAACCACTTGATCCTTTCATTTTAGCCCATTCCTTATTTTACGATGCAGGCCTTGTACCACCTGCATCAAAGGATATATCCATCTAAAATCCTTCCTTTTTTTTTCTCCATCTTCCATGGTCCAACCACTTGATCCTTTCATTTTAGCCCATTCCTTATCTTATGATACAGGCTTTGTACCACCTGCATCAAAGGATATATCCATCTAAAATCCTTCCTTTTTTTTTCTCCATCTTCCATGGTCCAACCACTTGATCCTTTCATTTTAGCCCATTCCTTATCTTATGATGCAGGCCTTGTACCACCTGCATCAAAGGATATATCCATCTAAAATCCTTCCTTTTTTTTCTCCATCTTCCATGGTCCAACCACTTGATCCTTTCATTTTAGCCCATTCCTTATCTTATGATGCAGGCCTTGTACCACCTGCATCAAAGGATATATCCATCTAAAATCCTTCCTTTTTTTTCTCCATCTTCCATGGTCCAACCACTTGATCCTTTCATTTTAGCCCATTCCTTATCTTATGATGCAGGCCTTGTACCACCTGCATCAAAGGATATATCCATCTAAAATCCTTCCTTTTTTTTTTCTCCATCTTCCATGGTCCAACCACTTGATCCTTTCATTTTAGCCCATTCCTTATCTTATGATGCAGGCCTTGTACCACCTGCATCAAAGGATATATCCATCTAAAATTATTTTTTTTCCTCCATCTTGCATGGTCCAACCACTTGATCCTTTCATTTTAGCCCATTCCTTATCTTATGATGCAGGCCTTGTACCACCTGCATCAAAGGATATATCCATCTAAAATCCTTCCTTTTTTTCTCCATCTTCCATAGTCCAACCACTTGATCCTTTCATTTTAGCCCATTCCTTATCCTATGATAGAGGCCTTGTACTACCTGCATCAAAGAATATATCCATCTAAAATGCTTCCTTTTTTTCTCCATCTTCCATGGTCCAACCACTTGATCCTTTCATTTTAGCCCATTCCTTATCTTATGATGCAGGCCTTGTACCACCTGCATCAAAGGATATATCCATCTAAAATCCTTCCCTTTTTTTTTCACCATCTTCCATGGTCCAACCACTTGATCCTTTCATTTTAGCCCATTCCTTATCTTATGATGCAGGCCTTGTACCACCTGCATCAAAGGATATATCCATCTAAAATCATTTTTTTTCTCCATCTTCCATGGTCCAACCACTTGATCCTTTCACTTTAGCCCATTCCTTATCTTATGATGCAGGCCTTGTACCACCTGCATCAAAGGATATATCCATCTAAAATCATTTTTTTTTCTTCATCTTGCATGGTCCAACCACTTGATCCTTTCATTTTAGCCCATTCCTTATCTTATGATGCAGGCCTTGTACCACCTGCATCAAAGGATATATCCATCTAAAATCCTTCATTTTTTTTTCTCCATCTTGCATGGTCCAACCACTTGATCCTTTCAATTTAGCCCATTCCTTATCTTATGATGCAGGCCTTGTACCACCTGCATCAAAGGATATATCCATCTAAAATCCTTCCTTTTTTTTTTCTCCATCTTGCATGGTCCAACCACTTGATCCTTTCAATTTAGCCCATTCCTTATCTTATGATGCAGGCCTTGTACCACCTGCATCAAAGGATATATCCATCTAAAATCCTTCCTTTTTTTTTCTCCATCTTCCATGGTCCAACCACTTGATCCTTTCAATTTAGCCCATTCCTTATCTTATGATGCAGGCCTTGTACCACCTGCATCAAAGGATATATCCATCTAAAATCATTTTTTTTTTCTCCATCTTGCATGGTCCAACCACTTGATCCTTTCACTTTAGCCCATTCCTTATCTTATGATGCAGGCCTTGTACCACCTGCATCAAAGGACATATCCATCTAAAATCCTTCCTTTTTTTTTCTCCATTTTTTATGGTCCAACCACTTGATCCTTTCATTTTAGCCCATTCCTTATCTTATGATGCAGGCCTTGAACCACCTGCATCAAAGGATATATCCATCTAAAATCATTTTTTTTTTCTCCATTTTGCATGGTCCAACCACTTGATCCTTTCATTTTAGCCCATTCCTTATCTTATGATGCAGGCCTTGTACCACCTGCATCAAAGGATATATCCATCTAAAATCCTTCATTTCTTTTTCTCCATCTTGCATGGTCCAACCACTTGATCCTTTCAATTTAGCCCATTCCTTATCTTATGATGCAGGCCTTGTACCACCTGCATCAAAGGATATATCCATCTAAAATCCTTCCTTTTTTTTCTCCATCTTGCATGGTCCAACCACTTGATCCTTTCAATTTAGCCCATTCCTTATCTTATGATGCAGGCCTTGTACCACCTGCATCAAAGGATATATCCATCTAAAATCCTTCCTTTTTTTCTCTCCATCTTCCATGGTCCAACCACTTGATCCTTTCAATTTAGCCCATTCCTTATCTTATGATGCAGGCCTTGTACCACCTGCATCAAAGGATATATCCATCTAAAATCCTTCCTTTTTTTTTTCTCCATCTTCCATGGTCCAACCACTTGATCCTTTCAATTTAGCCCATTCCTTATCTTATGATACAGGCCTTGTACCACCTGCATCAAAGAATATATCCATCTAAAATGCTTCCTTTTTTTTTCTCCATCTTCCATGGTCCAACCACTTGATCCTTTCATTTTAGCCCATTCCTTATCTTATGATGCAGGCCTTGTACCACCTGCATCAAAGGATATATCCATCTAAAATCCTTCCTTTTTTTTTCTCCATCTTCCATGGTCCAACCACTTGATCCTTTCATTTTAGCCCATTCCTTATCTTATAATGCAGGTTTTGTACCACCTGCATCAAAGGACATATCCATCTAAAATCCTTCCTTTTTTTTTCTCCATCTTGCATGGTCCAACCACTTGATCCTTTCATTTTAGCCCATTCCTTATCTTATGATACAGGCCTTGTACCACCTGCATCAAAGAATATATCCATCTAAAATGCTTCCTTTTTTCTCCATCTTCCATGGTCTAACCACTTGATCCTTTCAATTTAGCCCATTCCTTATCTTATGATGCAGGCCTTGTACCACCTGCATCAAAGGACATATCCATCTAAAATCCTTCCTTTTTTTTTCTCCATCTTCCATGGTCCAACCACTTGATCCTTTCATTTTAGCCCATTCCTTATCTTATGATGCAGGCCTTGTACCACCTGCATCAAAGGATATATCCATCTAAAATCCTTCCTTTTTTTTCTCCATCTTGCATGGTCCAACCACTTGATCCTTTCAATTTAGCCCATTCCTTATCTTATGATGCAGGCCTTGTACCACCTGCATCAAAGGATATATCCATCTAAAATCCTTCCTTTTTTTTCCTCCATCTTCCATGGTCCAACCACTTGATCCTTTCAATTTAGCCCATTCCTTATCTTATGATGCAGGCCTTGTACCACCTGCATCAAAGGATATATCCATCTAAAATCATTTTTTTTTTCTCCATCTTGTATGGTCCAACCACTTGATCCTTTCACTTTAGCCCATTCCTTATCTTATGATGCAGGCCTTGTACCACCTGCATCAAAGGATATATCCATCTAAAATCCTTCCTTTTTTTTTCTCCATCTTCCATGGTCCAACCACTTGATCCTTTCATTTTAGCCCATTCCTTATTTTACGATGCAGGCCTTGTACCACCTGCATCAAAGGATATATCCATCTAAAATCCTTCCTTTTTTTTTCTCCATCTTCCATGGTCCAACCACTTGATCCTTTCATTTTAGCCCATTCCTTATCTTATGATACAGGCTTTGTACCACCTGCATCAAAGGATATATCCATCTAAAATCCTTCCTTTTTTTTTCTCCATCTTCCATGGTCCAACCACTTGATCCTTTCATTTTAGCCCATTCCTTATCTTATGATGCAGGCCTTGTACCACCTGCATCAAAGGATATATCCATCTAAAATCCTTCCTTTTTTTTTTCTCCATCTTCCATGGTCCAACCACTTGATCCTTTCATTTTAGCCCATTCCTTATCTTATGATGCAGGCCTTGTACCACCTGCATCAAAGGATATATCCATCTAAAATCCTTCCTTTTTTTTCTCCATCTTCCATGGTCCAACCACTTGATCCTTTCATTTTAGCCCATTCCTTATCTTATGATGCAGGCCTTGTACCACCTGCATCAAAGGATATATCCATCTAAAATCCTTCCTTTTTTTTTCTCCATCTTCCATGGTCCAACCACTTGATCCTTTCATTTTAGCCCATTCCTTATCTTATGATGCAGGCCTTGTACCACCTGCATCAAAGGATATATCCATCTAAAATTATTTTTTTTTCCTCCATCTTGCATGGTCCAACCACTTGATCCTTTCATTTTAGCCCATTCCTTATCTTATGATGCAGGCCTTGTACCACCTGCATCAAAGGATATATCCATCTAAAATCCTTCATTTTTTTTTCTCCATCTTGCATGGTTCAACCACTTGATCCTTTCAATTTAGCCCATTCCTTATCTTATGATGCAGGCCTTGTACCACCTGCATCAAAGGATATATCCATCTAAAATCCTTCCTTTTTTTTCTCCATCTTGCATAGTCCAACCACTTGATCCTTTCAATTTAGCCCATTCCTTATCTTATGATGCAGGCCTTGTACCACCTGCATCAAAGGATATATCCATCTAAAATCCTTCCTTTTTTTCTCCATCTTGCATGGTCCAACCACTTGATCCTTTCAATTTAGCCCATTCCTTATCTTATGATGCAGGCCTTGTACCACCTGCATTAAAGGATATATCCATCTAAAATGCTTCCTTTTTTTCTCCAACTTCCATGCTCCAACCACTTGATCCTTTCAATTTAGCCCATTCCTTATCTTATGATGCAGGCCTTGTACCACCTGCATCAAAGAATATATCCATCTAAAATCCTTCCTTTTTTTCTCCATCTTCCATGGTCCAACCACTTGATCCTTTCAATTTAGCCCATTCCTTGTCTTATGATGCAGGCCTTGTACCACCTGCATCAAAGGATATATCCATCTAAAATCCCTCCTTTTTTTTTTCTCCATCTTCCATGGTCGAACCACTTGATCCTTTCATTTTAGCCCATTCCTTATCTTATGATGCAGGCCTTGTACCACCTGCATCAAAGGATATATCCATCTAAAATCCTTCCTTTTTTTTTCTCCATCTTCCATGGTCCAACCACTTGATCCTTTCATTTTAGCCCATTCCTTATCTTATGATGCAGGCTTTGTACCACCTGCATCAAAGGACATATCCATCTAAAATAATTCCTTTATTTTTCTCCATCTTGCATGGTCCAACCACTTGATCATTTCATTTTAGCCCATTCCTTATCTTATGATACAGGCCTTGTACCACCTGCATCAAAGAATATATCCATCTAAAATGCTTCCTTTTTTTTTCTCCATCTTCCATGGTCCAACCACTTGATCCTTTCATTTTAGCCCATTCCTTATCTTATGATGCAGGCCTTGTACCACCTGCATCAAAGGATATATCCATCTAAAATGCTTCCTTTTTTTTTTCTCCATCTTCCATGGTCCAACCACTTGATCCTTTCAATTTAGCCCATTCCTTGTCTTATGATGCAGGCCTTGTACCACCTGCATCAAAGGATATATCCATCTAAAATCCCTCCTTTTTTTTTCTCCATCTTGCATGGTCCAACCACTTGATCCTTTCATTTTAGCCCATTCCTTATCTTATGATGCAGGCCTTGTACCACCTGCATCAAAGGATATATCCATCTAAAATCCTTCCTTTTTTTTTCTCCATCTTCCATGGTCCAACCACTTGATCCTTTCATTTTAGCCCATTCCTTATCTTATGATGCAGGCTTTGTACCACCTGCATCAAAGGACATATCCATCTAAAATAATTCCTTTATTTTTCTCCATCTTGCATGGTCCAACCACTTGATCATTTCATTTTAGCCCATTCCTTATCTTATGATACAGGCCTTGTACCACCTGCATCAAAGAATATATCCATCTAAAATGCTTCCTTTTTTTTTCTCCTTCTTCCATGGTCCAACCACTTGATCCTTTCATTTTAGCCCATTCCTTATCTTATGATGCAGGCCTTGTACCACCTGCATCAAAGGATATATCCATCTAAAATGCTTCCTTTTTTTTTCTCCATCTTCCATGGTCCAACCACTTGATCCTTTCATTTTAGCCCATTCCTTATCTTATGATGCAGGCTTTGTACCACCTGCATCAAAGGACATATCCATCTAAAATAATTCCTTTATTTTTCTCCATCTTGCATGGTCCAACCACTTGATCATTTCATTTTAGCCCATTCCTTATCTTATGATACAGGCCTTGTACCACCTGCATCAAAGAATATATCCATCTAAAATGCTTCCTTTTTTTTTCTCCATCTTCCATGGTCCAACCACTTGATCCTTTCATTTTAGCCCATTCCTTATCTTATGATGCAGGCCTTGTACCACCTGCATCAAAGGATATATCCATCTAAAATCCTTCCTTTTTTTTTTTCTCCATCTTCCATGGTCTAACCACTTGATCCTTTCATTTTAGCCCATTCCTTATCTTATGATGCAGGCTTTGTACCACCTGCATCAAAGGACATATCCATCTAAAATCCTTCCTTTTTTTTTCTCCATCTTGCATGGTCCAACCGCTTGATCCTTTCATTTTAGCCCATTCCTTATCTTATGATACAGGCCTTGTACCACCTGCATCGAAGAATATATCCATCTAAAATCCTTCCTTTTTTTCTCCATCTTCCATGGTCTAACAACTTGATCCTTTCAATTTAGCCCATTCCTTATCTTATGATGCAGGCCTTGTACCACCTGCATCAAAGGACATATCCATCTAAAATCCTTCCTTTTTTTTTCTCCATCTTGCATGGTCCAACCACTTGATCCTTTCATTTTAGCCCATTCCTTATCTTATGATACAGGCCTTGTACTACCTGCATCAAAGAATATATCCATCTAAAATGCTTCCTTTTTTGCTCCATCTTCCATGGTCCAACCACTTGATCCTTTCATTTTAGCCCATTCCTTATCTTATGATGCAGGCCTTGTACCACCTGCATCAAAGGATATATCCATCTAAAATCCTTCCCTTTTTTTTCACCATCTTCCATGGTCCAACCACTTGATCCTTTCATTTTAGCCCATTCCTTATCTTATGATGCAGGCCTTGTACCACCTGCATCAAAGGATATATCCATCTAAAATCATTTTTTTTTCTCCATCTTGCAATGTCCAACCAATTGATCCTTTCATTTTAGCCCATTCCTTATCTTATGATGCAGGCCTTGTACCACCTGCATCAAAGGATATATCCATCTAAAATCCTTCATTTTTTTTTCTCCATCTTGCATAGTCCAACCACTTGATCCTTTCAATTTAGCCCATTCCTTATCTTATAATGCAGGCCTTGTACCACCTGCATCAAAGGACATATCCATCTAAAATGCTTCCTTTTTTTCTCCATCTTCCATGGTCTAACCACTTGATCCTTTCAATTTAGCCCATTCCTTATCTTATGATGCAGGCCTTGTACCACCTGCATCAAAGGACATATCCATCTAAAATCCTTCCTTTTTTTTTTCTCCATCTTCCATGGTCCAACCACTTGATCCTTTCATTTTAGCCCATTCCTTATCTTATGATGCAGGCCTTGTACCACCTGCATCAAAGGATATATCCATCTAAAATCCTTCCTTTTTTTTTCTCCATCTTGCATGGTCCAACCACTTGATCCTTTCAATTTAGCCCATTCCTTATCTTATGAAACAGGCCTTGTACCACCTGCATCAAAGGATATATCCATCTAAAATCATTTTTTTTTCTCCATCTTGCATGGTCCAACCACTTGATCCTTTCAATTTAGCCCATTCCTTGTCTTATGATGCAGGCCTTGTACCACCTGCATCAAAGGATATATCCATCTAAAATCCTTCCTTTTTTTTCCTCCATCTTCCATGGTCCAACCACTTGATCCTTTCAATTTAGCCCATTCCTTATCTTATGATGCAGGCCTTGTACCACCTGCATCAAAGGATATATCCATCTAAAATCATTTTTTTTTCTCCATCTTGCATGGTCCAACCACTTGATCCTTTCACTTTAGCCCATTCCTTATCTTATGATGCAGGCCTTGTACCACCTGCATCAAAGGATATATCCATCTAAAATCCTTCCTTTTTTTTCTCCATCTTCCATGGTCCAACCACTTGATCCTTTCATTTTAGCCCATTCCTTATCTTATGATGCAGGCCTTGTACCACCTGCATCAAAGGATATATCCATCTAAAATCCTTCCTTTTTTTTTCTCCATCTTCCATGGTCCAACCACTTGATCCTTTCATTTTAGCCCATTCCTTATCTTATGATACAGGCCTTGTACTACCTGCATCAAAGAATATATCCATCTAAAATGCTTCCTTTTTTTCTCCATCTTCCATGGTCCAACCACTTGATCCTTTCATTTTAGCCCATTCCTTATCTTATGATGCAGGCCTTGTACCACCTGCATCAAAGGATATATCCATCTAAAATCCTTCCCTTTTTTTTTCACCATCTTCCATGGTCCAACCACTTGATCCTTTCATTTTAGCCCATTCCTTATCTTATGATGCAGGCCTTTTACCACCTGCATCAAAGGATATATCCATCTAAAATCATTTTTTTTTCTACATCTTGCATGGTCCAACCACTTGATCCTTTCATTTTAGCCCATTCCTTATCTTATGATGCAGGCCTTGTACCACCTGCATCAAAGGATATATCCATCTAAAATCCTTCATTTTTTTTTCTCCATCTTGCATGGTCCAACCACTTGATCCTTTCAATTTAGCCCATTCCTTATCTTATGATGCAGGCCTTGTACCACCTGCATCAAAGGATATATCCATCTAAAATCCTTCCTTTTTTTGTCTCCATCTTGCATGGTCCAACCACTTGATCCTTTCAATTTAGCCCATTCCTTATCTTATGATGCAGGCCTTGTACCACCTGCATCAAAGGATATATCCATCTAAAATCCTTCCTTTTTTTTTCTCCATCTTCCATGGTCCAACCACTTGATCCTTTCAATTTAGCCCATTCCTTATCTTATGATGCAGGCCTTGTACCACCTGCATCAAAGGATATATCCATCTAAAATCATTTTTTTTTTCTCCATCTTGCATGGTCTAACCACTTGATCCTTTCACTTTAGCCCATTCCTTATCTTATGATGCAGGCCTTGTACCACCTGCATCAAAGGACATATCCATCTAAAATCCTTCCTTTTTTTTTCTCCATCTTCCATGGTCCAACCACTTGATCCTTTCATTTTAGCCCATTCCTTATCTTATGATGCAGGCCTTGTACCACCTGCATCAAAGGATATATCCATCTAAAATCCTTCCTTTTTTTTTCTCCATCTTCCATGGTCCAACCACTTGATCCTTTCATTTTAGCCCATTCCTTATCTTATGATGCAGGCTTTGTATCACCTGCATCAAAGGATATATCCATCTAAAATCCTTCATTTTTTTTTCCATCTTCCATGGTCCAACCACTTGATCCTTTCATTTTAGCCCATTCCTTATCTTATGATGCAGGCCTTGTACCACCTGCATCAAAGGATATATCCATCTAAAATCCTTCCTTTTTTTTTCTCCATCTTCCATGGTCCAACCACTTGATCCTTTCATTTTAGCCCATTCCTTATCTTATGATGCAGGCCTTGTACCACCTGCATCAAAGGATATATCCATCTAAAATCCTTCCTTTTTTTTTCTCCATCTTCCATGGTCCAACCACTTGATCCTTTCATTTTAGCCCATTCCTTATCTTATGATGCAGGCCTTGTACCACCTGCATCAAAGGATATATCCATCTAAAATCCTTCCTTTTTTTTTCTCCATCTTCCATGGTCCAACCACTTGATCCTTTCATTTTAGCCCATTCCTTATCTTATGATGCAGGCCTTGTACCACCTGCATCAAAGGATATATCCATCTAAAATCCATCCTTTTTTTCTCCATCTTCCATGGTCCAACCACTTGATCCTTTCATTTTAGCCCATTCCTTATCTTATGATGCAGGCCTTGTACCACCTGCATCAAAGGATATATCCATCTAAAATCCTTGATTTTTTTTTCTCCATATTGCATGGTCCAACCACTTGATCCTTTCAATTTAGCCCATTCCTTATATTATGATGCAGGCCTTGTACCACCTGCATCAAAGGATATATCCATCTAAAATCCTTCCTTTTTTTTCTCCATCTTGCATGGTCCAACCACTTGATCCTTTCAATTTAGCCCATTCCTTATCTTATGATGCAGGCCTTGTACCACCTGCATCAAAGGATATATCCATCTAAAATCATTTTTTTTTCTCCATCTTGCATGGTCCAACCACTTGATCCTTTCACTTTAGCCCATTCCTTATCTTATGATGCAGGCCTTGTACCACCTGCATCATAGGATATATCCATCTAAAATCCTTCCTTTTTTTTTTCTCCATCTTCCATGGTCCAACCACTTGATCCTTTCATTTTAGCCCATTCCTTATCTTATGATGCAGGCCTTGTACCACCTGCATCAAAGGATATATCCATCTAAAATCCTTCTTTTTTTTTTCTCCATCTTCCATGGTCCAACCACTTGATTCTTTCATTTTAGCCCATTCCTTATCTTATGATGCAGGCTTTGTACCACCTGCATCAAAGGACATATCCATATAAAATCCTTCCTTTTTTTTTCTCCATCTTGCATGGTCCAACCACTTGATCCTTTCATTTTAGCCCATTCCTTATCTTATGATGCAGGCCTTGTACCACCTGCATCAAAGTATATATCCATCTAAAATCCTTCCTTTTTTTTTTCTCCATCTTCCATGGTCCAACCACTTGATCCTTTCATTTTAGCCCATTCCTTATCTTATGATGCAGGCTTTGTACCACCTGCATCAAAGGACATATCCATCTAAAATCCTTCCTTTTTTTTCTCCATCTTGCATGGTCCAACCACTTGATCCTTTCATTTTAGCCCATTCCTTATCTTATGAGACAGGCCTTGTACCACCTGCATCAAAGAATATATCCATCTAAAATGCTTCCTGTTTTTCTCCATCTTCCATGGGCTAACCACTTGATCCTTTCAATTTAGCCCATTCCTTATCTTATGATGCAGGCCTTGTACCACCTGCATCAAAGGACATATCCATCTAAAATCCTTCCTTTTTTTTTCTCCATCTTGCATGGTCCAACCACTTGATCCTTTCATTTTAGCCCATTCCTTATCTTATGATGCAGGCCTTGTACCACCTGCATCAAAGTATATATCCATCTAAAATCCTTCCTTTTTTTTTTCTCCATCTTGCATGGTCCAACCACTTGATCCTTTCATTTTAGCCCATTCCTTATCTTATGATACAGGCCTTGTACTACCTGCATCAAAGAATATATCCATCTAAAATCCTTCCTTTTTTTCTCCATCTTCCATGGTCTAACCACTTGATCCTTTCAATTTAGCCCATTCCTTATATTATGATGCAGGCCTTGTACCACCTGCATCAAAGGACATATCCATCTAAAATCCTTCCTTTTTTTTTTCTCCATCTTCCATGGTCCAACCACTTGATCCTTTCATTTTAGCCCATTCCTTATCTTATGATGCAGGCCTTGTACCACCTGCATCAAAGTATATATCCATCTAAAATCCTTCCTTTTTTTTTCTCCATCTTGCATGGTCCAACCACTTGATCCTTTCATTTTAGCCCATTCCTTATCTTATGATACAGACCTTGTACTACCTGCATCAAAGAATATATCCATCTAAAATGCTTCCTTTTTTTCTCCATCTTCCATGGTCCAACCACTTGTTCCTTTCATTTTAGCCCATTCCTTATCTTATGATGCAGGCCTTGTACCACCTGCATCAAAGGATATATCCATCTAAAATCCTTCCTTTTTTTTTCTCCATCTTCCATGGTCCAACCACTTGATCCTTTCATTTTAGCCCATTCCTTATCTTATGATGCAGGCCTTGTACCACCTGCATCAAAGGATATATCCATCTAAAATCATTTTTTTTTCTCCATCTTGCATGGTCCAACCACTTGATCCTTTCATTTTAGCCCATTCCTTATCTTATGATGCAGGCCTTGTACCACCTGCATCAAAGGATATATCCATCTAAAATCCTTCATTTTTTTTTCTCCATCTTGCATGGTCCAACCACTTGATCCTTTCAATTTAGCCCATTCCTTATCTTATGATGCAGGCCTTGTACCACCTGCATCAAAGGATATATCCATCTAAAATCCTTCCTTTTTTTTCTCCATCTTGCATGGTCCAACCACTTGATCCTTTCAATTTAGCCCATTCCTTATCTTATGATGCAGGCCTTGTACCACATGCATCAAAGGATATATCCATCTAAAATCCTTCCTTTTTTTTTCTCCATCTTCCATGGTCCAACCACTTGATCCTTTCAATTTAGCCCATTCCTTATCTTATGATGCAGGCCTTGTACCACCTGCATCAAAGGATATATCCATCTAAAATCATTTTTTTTTCTCCATCTTGCATGGTCCAACCACTTGATCTTTTCACTTTAGCCCATTCCTTATCTTATGATGCAGGCCTTGTACCACCTGCATCAAAGGATATATCCATCTAAAATCCTTCCTTTTTTTTTCTCCATCTTCCATGGTCCAACCACTTGATCCTTTCATTTTAGCCCATTCCTTATCTTATGATGCAGGCCTTGTACCACCTGCATCAAAGGATATATCCATCTAAAATCCTTCCTTTTTTTTTCTCCATCTTCCATGGTCCAACCACTTGATCCTTTCATTTTAGCCTATTCCTTATCTTATGATGCAGGCTTTGTACCACCTGCATCAAAGGATATATTCATCTAAAATCCTTCCTTTTTTTTTCCATCTTCCATGGTCCAACCACTTGATCCTTTCATTTTAGCCCATTCCTTATCTTATAATGCAGGCCTTGTACCACCTGCATCAAAGGTTATATCCATCTAAAATCCTTCCTTTTTTTTCTCCATCTTCCATGGTCCAACCACTTGATCCTTTCATTTTAGCCCATTCCTTATCTTATGATGCAGGCCTTGTACCACCTGCATCAAAGGATATATCCATCTAAAATCCTTCCTTTTTTTTTCTCCATCTTCCATGGTCCAACCACTTGATCCTTTCATTTTAACCCATTCCTTATCTTATGATGCAGGCCTTGTACCACCTGCACCAAAGGATATATCCATCTAAAATCATTTTTTTTTCTCAATCTTGCATGGTCCAACCACTTGATCCTTTCATTTTAGCCCATTCCTTATCTTATGATGCAGGCCTTGTACCACCTGCATCAAAGGATATATCCATCTAAAATCCTTCATTTTTTTTTCTCCATCTTGCATGGTCCAACCACTTGATCCTTTCAATTTAGCCCATTCCTTATCTTATGAAGCAGGCCTTGTACCACCTGCATCAAAGGATATATCCATCTAAAATCCTTCCTTTTTTTTCTCCATCTTCCATGGTCCAACCACTTGATCCTTTCAATTTAGCCCATTCCTTATCTTATGATGCAGGCCTTGTACCACCTGCATCAAAGGATATATCCATCTAAAATCCTTCCTTTTTTTTTCTCCATCTTGCATGGTCCAACCACTTGATCCTTTCAATTTAGCCCGTTCCTTATCTTATGATGCAGGCCTTGTACCACCTGCATCAAAGGATATATCCAAATAAAATCATTTTTTTTCCTCCATCTTGCATGGTCCAACCACTTGATCCTTTCACTTTAGCCCATTCCTTATCTTATGATGCAGGCATTGTACCACCTGCATCATAGGATATATCCATCTAAAATCCTTCCTTTTTTTTTCTCCATCTTCCATGGTCCAACCACTTGATCCTTTCATTTTAGCCCATTCCTTATCTTATGATGCAGGCCTTGTACCACCTGCATCAAAGGATATATCCATCTAAAATCCTTAATTTTTTTTCTCCATATTCCATGGTCCAACCACTTGATCCTTTCATTTTAGCCCATTCCTTATCTTATGATGCAGGCTTTGTACCACCTGCATCAAAGGACATATCCATCTAAAATCCTTCCTTTTTTTTTCTCCATCTTCCATGGTCCAACCACTTGATCCTTTCATTTTAGCCCATTCCTTATCTTATGATGCAGGCCTTGTACCACCTGCATCAAAGGATATATCCATCTAAAATCCTTCCTTTTTTTTTCTCCATCTTCCATGGTCCAACCACTTGATCCTTTCATTTTAGCCCATTCCTTATCTTATGATGCAGGCTTTGTACCACCTGCATCAAAGGACATATCCATCTAAAATCCTTCCTTTTTTTTTCTCCATCTTCCATGGTCCAACCACTTGATCCTTTCATTTTAGCCCATTCCTTATCTTATGATGCAGGCCTTGTACCACTTGCATCAAAGAATATATCAATCTAAAATGCTTCCTGTGTTTCTCCATCTTCCATGGTCCAACCACTTGATCCTTTCAATTTAGCCCATTCCTTATCTTATGATGCAGGCCTTGTACCACCTGCATCAAAGGATATATCCATCTAAAATCCTTCCTTTTTTTTCTCCATCTTCCATGGTCCAACCACTTGATCCTTTCATTTTAGCCCATTCCTTATCTTATGATGCAGGCCTTGTACCACCTGCATCAAAGGATATATCCATCTAAAATCCTTCCTTTTTTTTCTCCATCTTCCATGGTCCAACCACTTGATCCTTTCATTTTAGCCCATTCCTTATCTTATGATGCAGGCCTTGTACCACCTGCATCAAAGGATATATCCATCTAAAATCCTTCCATTTTTTTCTCCATCTTCCATGGTCCAACCACTTGATCCTTTCATTTTAGCCCATTCCTTATCTTATGATGCAGGCCTTGTACCACCTGCATCAAAGATATATCCATCTAAAATGCTTCCTTTTTTTCTCCATCTTCCATGGTCCAACCACTTGATCCTTTCATTTTAGCCCATTCCTTATCTTATGATGCAGGCCTTGTACCACCTGCATCAAAGGATATATCCATCTAAAATCCTTCCTTTTTTTCTCCATCTTCCATGGTCCAACCACTTGATCCTTTCATTTTAGCCCATTCCTTATCTTATGATGCAGGCCTTGTACCACCTGCATCAAAGGATATATCCATCTAAAATCCTTCCTTTTTTTCTCCATCTTCCATGGTCCAACCACTTGATCCTTTCATTTTAGCCCATTCCTTATCTTATGATGCAGGCCTTGTACCACCTGCATCAAAGGATATATCCATCTAAAATCCTTCCTTTTTTTTTCTCCATCTTCCATGGTCCAACCACTTGATCCTTTCATTTTAGCCCATTCCTTATCTTATGATGCAGGCCTTGTACCACCTGCATCAAAGGATATATCCATCTAAAATGCTTCCTTTTTTTCTCCATCTTCCATGGTCCAACCACTTGATCCTTTCATTTTAGCCCATTCCTTATCTTATGATGCAGGCCTTGTACCACCTGCATCAAAGGATATATCCATCTAAAATCCTTCCTTTTTTTCTCCATCTTCCATGGTCCAACCACTTGATCCTTTCATTTTAGCCCATTCCTTATCTTATGATGCAGGCCTTGTACCACCTGCATCAAAGGATATATCCATCTAAAATCCTTCCTTTTTTTCTCCATCTTGCATGGTCCAACCACTTGATCCTTTCATTTTAGCCCATTCCTTATCTTATGATGCAGGCCTTGTACCACCTGCATCAAAGGATATATCCATCTAAAATCCTTCCTTTTTTTTCTCCATCTTCCATGGTCCAACCACTTGATCCTTTCATTTTAGCCCATTCCTTATCTTATGATGCAGGCCTTGTACCACCTGCATCAAAGGATATATCCATCTAAAATCCTTCCTTTTTTTTTCTCCATCTTCCATGGTCCAACCACTTGATCCTTTCATTTTAGCCCATTCCTTATCTTATGATGCAGGCCTTGTACCACCTGCATCAAAGGATATATCCATCTAAAATCCTTCCTTTTTTTTCTCCATCTTCCATGGTCCAACCACTTGATCCTTTCATTTTAGCCCATTCCTTATCTTATGATGCAGGCCTTGTACCACCTGCATCAAAGGATATATCCATCTAAAATCCTTCCTTTTTTTTTCTCCATCTTCCATGGTCCAACCACTTGATCCTTTCATTTTAGCCCATTCCTTATCTTATGATGCAGGCCTTGTACCACCTGCATCAAAGGATATATCCATCTAAAATCCTTCCTTTTTTTTTCTCCATCTTCCATGGTCCAACCACTTGATCCTTTCATTTTAGCCCATTCCTTATCTTATGATGCAGGCCTTGTACCACCTGCATCAAAGGATATATCCATCTAAAATCCTTCCTTTTTTTTTCTCCATCTTCCATGGTCCAACCACTTGATCCTTTCATTTTAGCCCATTCCTTATCTTATGATGCAGGCCTTGTACCACCTGCATCAAAGGATATATCCATCTAAAATCCTTCCTTTTTTTCTCCATCTTCCATGGTCCAACCACTTGATCCTTTCATTTTAGCCCATTCCTTATCTTATGATGCAGGCCTTGTACCACCTGCATCAAAGATATATCCATCTAAAATGCTTCCTTTTTTTCTCCATCTTGCATGGTCCAACCACTTGATCCTTTCATTTTAGCCCATTCCTTATCTTATGATGCAGGCCTTGTACCACCTGCATCAAAGGATATATCCATCTAAAATCCTTCCTTTTTTTCTCCATCTTCCATGGTCCAACCACTTGATCCTTTCATTTTAGCCCATTCCTTATCTTATGATGCAGGCCTTGTACCACCTGCATCAAAGGATATATCCATCTAAAATGCTTCCTTTTTTTCTCCATCTTCCATGGTCCAACCACTTGATCCTTTCATTTTAGCCCATTCCTTATCTTATGATGCAGGCCTTGTACCACCTGCATCAAAGGATATATCCATCTAAAATCCTTCCTTTTTTTCTCCATCTTCCATGGTCCAACCACTTGATCCTTTCATTTTAGCCCATTCCTTATCTTATGATGCAGGCCTTGTACCACCTGCATCAAAGGACATATCCATCTAAAATCCTTCCTTTTTTTTCTCCATCTTCCATGGTCCAACCACTTGATCCTTTCATTTTAGCCCATTCCTTATCTTATGATGCAGGCCTTGTACCACCTGCATCAAAGGATATATCCATCTAAAATCCTTCCTTTTTTTTCTCCATCTTCCATGGTCCAACCACTTGATCCTTTCATTTTAGCCCATTCCTTATCTTATGATGCAGGCCTTGTACCACCTGCATCAAAGGATATATCCATCTAAAATCCTTCCTTTTTTTTCTCCATCTTCCATGGTCCAACCACTTGATCCTTTCAATTTAGCCCATTCCTTATCTTATGATGCAGGCCTTGTACCACCTGCATCAAAGGACATATCCATCTAAAATCCTTCCTTTTTTTTCTCCATCTTCCATGGTCCAACCACTTGATCCTTTCAATTTAGCCCATTCCTTATCTTATGATGCAGGCCTTGTACCACCTGCATCAAAGGACATATCCATCTAAAATCCTTCCTTTTTTTTCTCCATCTTCCATGGTCCAACCACTTGATCCTTTCATTTTAGCCCATTCCTTATCTTATGATGCAGGCCTTGTACCACCTGCATCAAAGGATATATCCATCTAAAATCCTTCCTTTTTTTCTCCATCTTCCATGGTCCAACCACTTGATCCTTTCATTTTAGCCCATTCCTTATCTTATGATGCAGGCCTTGTACCACCTGCATCAAAGGATATATCCATCTAAAATCCTTTTTTTTTCTCCATCTTCCATGGTCCAACCACTTGATCCTTTCAATTTAGCCCATTCCTTATCTTATGATGCAGGCCTTGTACCACCTGCATCAAAGGATATATCCATCTAAAATCCTTCCTTTTTTTTTCTCCATCTTCCATGGTCCAACCACTTGATCCTTTCATTTTAGCCCATTCCTTATCTTATGATGCAGGCCTTGTACCACCTGCATCAAAGGATATATCCATCTAAAATCCTTCCTTTTTTTCTCCATCTTCCATGGTCCAACCACTTGATCCTTTCATTTTAGCCCATTCCTTATCTTATGATGCAGGCCTTGTACCACCTGCATCAAAGGATATATCCATCTAAAATCCTTCCTTTTTTTCTCCATCTTCCATGGTCCAACCACTTGATCCTTTCATTTTAGCCCATTCCTTATCTTATGATGCAGGCCTTGTACCACCTGCATCAAAGGATATATCCATCTAAAATCCTTCCTTTTTTTTCTCCATCTTCCATGGTCCAACCACTTGATCCTTTCATTTTAGCCCATTCCTTATCTTATGATGCAGGCCTTGTACCACCTGCATCAAAGGATATATCCATCTAAAATCCTTCCTTTTTTTCTCCATCTTCCATGGTCCAACCACTTGATCCTTTCATTTTAGCCCATTCCTTATCTTATGATGCAGGCCTTGTACCACCTGCATCAAAGGATATATCCATCTAAAATCCTTCCTTTTTTTTCTCCATCTTCCATGGTCCAACCACTTGATCCTTTCATTTTAGCCCATTCCTTATCTTATGATGCAGGCCTTGTACCACCTGCATCAAAGGATATATCCATCTAAAATCCTTCCTTTTTTTTTCTCCATCTTCCATGGTCCAACCACTTGATCCTTTCATTTTAGCCCATTCCTTATCTTATGATGCAGGCCTTGTACCACCTGCATCAAAGGATATATCCATCTAAAATCCTTCCTTTTTTTCTCCATCTTCCATGGTCCAACCACTTGATCCTTTCATTTTAGCCCATTCCTTATCTTATGATGCAGGCCTTGTACCACCTGCATCAAAGGATATATCCATCTAAAATCCTTCCTTTTTTTTTCTCCATCTTCCATGGTCCAACCACTTGATCCTTTCATTTTAGCCCATTCCTTATCTTATGATGCAGGCCTTGTACCACCTGCATCAAAGGATATATCCATCTAAAATCCTTCCTTTTTTTTTCTCCATCTTCCATGGTCCAACCACTTGATCCTTTCATTTTAGCCCATTCCTTATCTTATGATGCAGGCCTTGTACCACCTGCATCAAAGGATATATCCATCTAAAATCCTTCCTTTTTTTCTCCATCTTCCATGGTCCAACCACTTGATCCTTTCATTTTAGCCCATTCCTTATCTTATGATGCAGGCCTTGTACCACCTGCATCAAAGGATATATCCATCTAAAATCCTTCCTTTTTTTCTCCATCTTCCATGGTCCAACCACTTGATCCTTTCATTTTAGCCCATTCCTTATCTTATGATGCAGGCCTTGTACCACCTGCATCAAAGGATATATCCATCTAAAATCCTTCCTTTTTTTTTCTCCATCTTCCATGGTCCAACCACTTGATCCTTTCATTTAGCCCATTCCTTATCTTATGATGCAGGCCTTGTACCACCTGCATCAAAGGATATATCCATCTAAAATCCTTCCTTTTTTTTTCTCCATCTTCCATGGTCCAACCACTTGATCCTTTCATTTTAGCCCATTCCTTATCTTATGATGCAGGCCTTGTACCACCTGCATCAAAGGATATATCCATCTAAAATCCTTCCTTTTTTTCTCCATCTTCCATGGTCCAACCACTTGATCCTTTCATTTTAGCCCATTCCTTATCTTATGATGCAGGCCTTGTACCACCTGCATCAAAGGATATATCCATCTAAAATCCTTCCTTTTTTTCTCCATCTTCCATGGTCCAACCACTTGATCCTTTCATTTTAGCCCATTCCTTATCTTATGATGCAGGCCTTGTACCACCTGCATCAAAGGATATATCCATCTAAAATCCATTTTTTTTTCTCCATCTTGCATGGTCCAACCACTTGATCCTTTCATTTTAGCCCATTCCTTATCTTATGATGCAGGCCTTGTACCACCTGCATCAAAGGATATATCCATCTAAAATCCTTCCTTTTTTTCTCCATCTTCCATGGTCCAACCACTTGATCCTTTCATTTTAGCCCATTCCTTATCTTATGATGCAGGCCTTGTACCACCTGCATCAAAGGATATATCCATCTAAAATCCTTCCTTTTTTTCTCCATCTTCCATGGTCCAACCACTTGATCCTTTCATTTTAGCCCATTCCTTATCTTATGATGCAGGCCTTGTACCACCTGCATCAAAGGATATATCCATCTAAAATCCTTCCTTTTTTTTTCTCCATCTTCCATGGTCCAACCACTTGATCCTTTCATTTTAGCCCATTCCTTATCTTATGATGCAGGCCTTGTACCACCTGCATCAAAGGATATATCCATCTAAAATCCTTCCTTTTTTTTTCTCCATCTTCCATGGTCCAACCACTTGATCCTTTCATTTTAGCCCATTCCTTATCTTATGATGCAGGCCTTGTACCACCTGCATCAAAGGATATATCCATCTAAAATCCTTCCTTTTTTTTTCTCCATCTTCCATGGTCCAACCACTTGATCCTTTCATTTTAGCCCATTCCTTATCTTATGATGCAGGCCTTGTACCACCTGCATCAAAGGATATATCCATCTAAAATCCTTCCTTTTTTTCTCCATCTTCCATGGTCCAACCACTTGATCCTTTCATTTTAGCCCATTCCTTATCTTATGATGCAGGCCTTGTACCACCTGCATCAAAGGATATATCCATCTAAAATCCTTCCTTTTTTTCTCCATCTTCCATGGTCCAACCACTTGATCCTTTCATTTTAGCCCATTCCTTATCTTATGATGCAGGCCTTGTACCACCTGCATCAAAGGATATATCCATCTAAAATCCTTCCTTTTTTTTCTCCATCTTCCATGGTCCAACCACTTGATCCTTTCATTTTAGCCCATTCCTTATCTTATGATGCAGGCCTTGTACCACCTGCATCAAAGGATATATCCATCTAAAATCCTTCCTTTTTTTTCTCCATCTTCCATGGTCCAACCACTTGATCCTTTCATTTTAGCCCATTCCTTATCTTATGATGCAGGCCTTGTACCACCTGCATCAAAGGATATATCCATCTAAAATCCTTCCTTTTTTTTCTCCATCTTCCATGGTCCAACCACTTGATCCTTTCAATTTAGCCCATTCCTTATCTTATGATGCAGGCCTTGTACCACCTGCATCAAAGATATATCCATCTAAAATCCTTCCTTTTTTTTCTCCATCTTCCATGGTCCAACCACTTGATCCTTTCATTTTAGCCCATTCCTTATCTTATGATGCAGGCCTTGTACCACCTGCATCAAAGGATATATCCATCTAAAATCCTTCCTTTTTTTCTCCATCTTCCATGGTCCAACCACTTGATCCTTTCATTTTAGCCCATTCCTTATCTTATGATGCAGGCCTTGTACCACCTGCATCAAAGGATATATCCATCTAAAATCCTTTTTTTTTCTCCATCTTCCATGGTCCAACCACTTGATCCTTTCATTTTAGCCCATTCCTTATCTTATGATGCAGGCCTTGTACCACCTGCATCAAAGGATATATCCATCTAAAATCCTTCCTTTTTTTTCTCCATCTTCCATGGTCCAACCACTTGATCCTTTCATTTTAGCCCATTCCTTATCTTATGATGCAGGCCTTGTACCACCTGCATCAAAGGATATATCCATCTAAAATGCTTCCTTTTTTTCTCCATCTTCCATGGTCCAACCACTTGATCCTTTCATTTTAGCCCATTCCTTATCTTATGATGCAGGCCTTGTACCACCTGCATCAAAGGATATATCCATCTAAAATCCTTCCTTTTTTTCTCCATCTTCCATGGTCCAACCACTTGATCCTTTCATTTTAGCCCATTCCTTATCTTATGATGCAGGCCTTGTACCACCTGCATCAAAGGATATATCCATCTAAAATCCTTCCTTTTTTTCTCCATCTTCCATGGTCCAACCACTTGATCCTTTCATTTTAGCCCATTCCTTATCTTATGATGCAGGCCTTGTACCACCTGCATCAAAGGATATATCCATCTAAAATGCTTCCTTTTTTTCTCCATCTTCCATGGTCCAACCACTTGATCCTTTCATTTTAGCCCATTCCTTATCTTATGATGCAGGCCTTGTACCACCTGCATCAAAGGATATATCCATCTAAAATGCTTCCTTTTTTTCTCCATCTTCCATGGTCCAACCACTTGATCCTTTCATTTTAGCCCATTCCTTATCTTATGATGCAGGCCTTGTACCACCTGCATCAAAGGATATATCCATCTAAAATCCTTCCTTTTTTTTCTCCATCTTCCATGGTCCAACCACTTGATCCTTTCATTTTAGCCCATTCCTTATCTTATGATGCAGGCCTTGTACCACCTGCATCAAAGGATATATCCATCTAAAATCCTTCCTTTTTTTTTCTCCATCTTCCATGGTCCAACCACTTGATCCTTTCATTTTAGCCCATTCCTTATCTTATGATGCAGGCCTTGTACCACCTGCATCAAAGGACATATCCATCTAAAATCCTTCCTTTTTTTTTCTCCATCTTCCATGGTCCAACCACTTGATCCTTTCATTTTAGCCCATTCCTTATCTTATGATGCAGGCCTTGTACCACCTGCATCAAAGGATATATCCATCTAAAATCCTTCCTTTTTTTTTCTCCATCTTCCATGGTCCAACCACTTGATCCTTTCATTTTAGCCCATTCCTTATCTTATGATGCAGGCCTTGTACCACCTGCATCAAAGGATATATCCATCTAAAATCCTTCCTTTTTTTCTCCATCTTCCATGGTCCAACCACTTGATCCTTTCATTTTAGCCCATTCCTTATCTTATGATGCAGGCCTTGTACCACCTGCATCAAAGATATATCCATCTAAAATCCTTCCTTTTTTTCTCCATCTTCCATGGTCCAACCACTTGATCCTTTCATTTTAGCCCATTCCTTATCTTATGATGCAGGCCTTGTACCACCTGCATCAAAGGATATATCCATCTAAAATCCTTCCTTTTTTTCTCCATCTTCCATGGTCCAACCACTTGATCCTTTCATTTTAGCCCATTCCTTATCTTATGATGCAGGCCTTGTACCACCTGCATCAAAGATATATCCATCTAAAATGCTTCCTTTTTTTCTCCATCTTCCATGGTCCAACCACTTGATCCTTTCATTTTAGCCCATTCCTTATCTTATGATGCAGGCCTTGTACCACCTGCATCAAAGGATATATCCATCTAAAATGCTTCCTTTTTTTCTCCATCTTCCATGGTCCAACCACTTGATCCTTTCATTTTAGCCCATTCCTTATCTTATGATGCAGGCCTTGTACCACCTGCATCAAAGGATATATCCATCTAAAATGCTTCCTTTTTTTCTCCATCTTCCATGGTCCAACCACTTGATCCTTTCATTTTAGCCCATTCCTTATCTTATGATGCAGGCCTTGTACCACCTGCATCAAAGGATATATCCATCTAAAATCCTTCCTTTTTTTCTCCATCTTCCATGGTCCAACCACTTGATCCTTTCATTTTAGCCCATTCCTTATCTTATGATGCAGGCCTTGTACCACCTGCATCAAAGGATATATCCATCTAAAATCCTTCCTTTTTTTTCTCCATCTTCCATGGTCCAACCACTTGATCCTTTCATTTTAGCCCATTCCTTATCTTATGATGCAGGCCTTGTACCACCTGCATCAAAGGACATATCCATCTAAAATCCTTCCTTTTTTTTCTCCATCTTCCATGGTCCAACCACTTGATCCTTTCATTTTAGCCCATTCCTTATCTTATGATGCAGGCCTTGTACCACCTGCATCAAAGGACATATCCATCTAAAATCCTTCCTTTTTTTTCTCCATCTTCCATGGTCCAACCACTTGATCCTTTCATTTTAGCCCATTCCTTATCTTATGATGCAGGCCTTGTACCACCTGCATCAAAGGATATATCCATCTAAAATCCTTCCTTTTTTTTCTCCATCTTCCATGGTCCAACCACTTGATCCTTTCATTTTAGCCCATTCCTTATCTTATGATGCAGGCCTTGTACCACCTGCATCAAAGGATATATCCATCTAAAATCCTTCCTTTTTTTTCTCCATCTTCCATGGTCCAACCACTTGATCCTTTCAATTTAGCCCATTCCTTATCTTATGATGCAGGCCTTGTACCACCTGCATCAAAGGACATATCCATCTAAAATCCTTCCTTTTTTTTCTCCATCTTCCATGGTCCAACCACTTGATCCTTTCAATTTAGCCCATTCCTTATCTTATGATGCAGGCCTTGTACCACCTGCATCAAAGGATATATCCATCTAAAATCCTTCCTTTTTTTTCTCCATCTTCCATGGTCCAACCACTTGATCCTTTCATTTTAGCCCATTCCTTATCTTATGATGCAGGCCTTGTACCACCTGCATCAAAGGATATATCCATCTAAAATCCTTTTTTTTTCTCCATCTTCCATGGTCCAACCACTTGATCCTTTCATTTTAGCCCATTCCTTATCTTATGATGCAGGCCTTGTACCACCTGCATCAAAGGATATATCCATCTAAAATCCTTCCTTTTTTTTCTCCATCTTCCATGGTCCAACCACTTGATCCTTTCATTTTAGCCCATTCCTTATCTTATGATGCAGGCCTTGTACCACCTGCATCAAAGGATATATCCATCTAAAATCCTTCCTTTTTTTCTCCATCTTCCATGGTCCAACCACTTGATCCTTTCATTTTAGCCCATTCCTTATCTTATGATGCAGGCCTTGTACCACCTGCATCAAAGGATATATCCATCTAAAATCCTTCCTTTTTTTTCTCCATCTTCCATGGTCCAACCACTTGATCCTTTCATTTTAGCCCATTCCTTATCTTATGATGCAGGCCTTGTACCACCTGCATCAAAGGATATATCCATCTAAAATCCTTCCTTTTTTTCTCCATCTTCCATGGTCCAACCACTTGATCCTTTCATTTTAGCCCATTCCTTATCTTATGATGCAGGCCTTGTACCACCTGCATCAAAGGATATATCCATCTAAAATCCTTCCTTTTTTTCTCCATCTTCCATGGTCCAACCACTTGATCCTTTCATTTTAGCCCATTCCTTATCTTATGATGCAGGCCTTGTACCACCTGCATCAAAGGATATATCCATCTAAAATCCTTCCTTTTTTTCTCCATCTTCCATGGTCCAACCACTTGATCCTTTCATTTTAGCCCATTCCTTATCTTATGATGCAGGCCTTGTACCACCTGCATCAAAGGATATATCCATCTAAAATCCTTCCTTTTTTTCTCCATCTTCCATGGTCCAACCACTTGATCCTTTCATTTTAGCCCATTCCTTATCTTATGATGCAGGCCTTGTACCACCTGCATCAAAGGATATATCCATCTAAAATCCTTCCTTTTTTTTTCTCCATCTTCCATGGTCCAACCACTTGATCCTTTCATTTTAGCCCATTCCTTATCTTATGATGCAGGCCTTGTACCACCTGCATCAAAGGATATATCCATCTAAAATCCTTCCTTTTTTTTTCTCCATCTTCCATGGTCCAACCACTTGATCCTTTCATTTAGCCCATTCCTTATCTTATGATGCAGGCCTTGTACCACCTGCATCAAAGGATATATCCATCTAAAATCCTTCCTTTTTTTTTCTCCATCTTCCATGGTCCAACCACTTGATCCTTTCATTTAGCCCATTCCTTATCTTATGATGCAGGCCTTGTACCACCTGCATCAAAGGATATATCCATCTAAAATCCTTCCTTTTTTTCTCCATCTTCCATGGTCCAACCACTTGATCCTTTCATTTTAGCCCATTCCTTATCTTATGATGCAGGCCTTGTACCACCTGCATCAAAGGATATATCCATCTAAAATCCTTCCTTTTTTTCTCCATCTTCCATGGTCCAACCACTTGATCCTTTCATTTTAGCCCATTCCTTATCTTATGATGCAGGCCTTGTACCACCTGCATCAAAGGATATATCCATCTAAAATCCTTCCTTTTTTTCTCCATCTTCCATGGTCCAACCACTTGATCCTTTCATTTTAGCCCATTCCTTATCTTATGATGCAGGCCTTGTACCACCTGCATCAAAGGATATATCCATCTAAAATCCTTCCTTTTTTTCTCCATCTTCCATGGTCCAACCACTTGATCCTTTCATTTTAGCCCATTCCTTATCTTATGATGCAGGCCTTGTACCACCTGCATCAAAGGATATATCCATCTAAAATCCTTCCTTTTTTTCTCCATCTTCCATGGTCCAACCACTTGATCCTTTCATTTTAGCCCATTCCTTATCTTATGATGCAGGCCTTGTACCACCTGCATCAAAGGATATATCCATCTAAAATCCTTCCTTTTTTTCTCCATCTTCCATGGTCCAACCACTTGATCCTTTCATTTTAGCCCATTCCTTATCTTATGATGCAGGCCTTGTACCACCTGCATCAAAGGATATATCCATCTAAAATCCTTCCTTTTTTTCTCCATCTTCCATGGTCCAACCACTTGATCCTTTCATTTTAGCCCATTCCTTATCTTATGATGCAGGCCTTGTACCACCTGCATCAAAGGATATATCCATCTAAAATCCTTCCTTTTTTTTCTCCATCTTCCATGGTCCAACCACTTGATCCTTTCATTTAGCCCATTCCTTATCTTATGATGCAGGCCTTGTACCACCTGCATCAAAGGATATATCCATCTAAAATCCTTCCTTTTTTTCTCCATCTTCCATGGTCCAACCACTTGATCCTTTCATTTTAGCCCATTCCTTATCTTATGATGCAGGCCTTGTACCACCTGCATCAAAGGATATATCCATCTAAAATCCTTCCTTTTTTTCTCCATCTTCCATGGTCCAACCACTTGATCCTTTCATTTTAGCCCATTCCTTATCTTATGATGCAGGCCTTGTACCACCTGCATCAAAGGATATATCCATCTAAAATCCTTCCTTTTTTTCTCCATCTTGCATGGTCCAACCACTTGATCCTTTCATTTTAGCCCATTCCTTATCTTATGATGCAGGCCTTGTACCACCTGCATCAAAGGATATATCCATCTAAAATCCTTCCTTTTTTTTTCTCCATCTTCCATGGTCCAACCACTTGATCCTTTCATTTTAGCCCATTCCTTATCTTATGATGCAGGCCTTGTACCACCTGCATCAAAGGACATATCCATCTAAAATCCTTCCTTTTTTTTTCTCCATCTTCCATGGTCCAACCACTTGATCCTTTCAATTTAGCCCATTCCTTATCTTATGATGCAGGCCTTGTACCACCTGCATCAAAGGATATATCCATCTAAAATCCTTCCTTTTTTTCTCCATCTTCCATGGTCCAACCACTTGATCCTTTCAATTTAGCCCATTCCTTATCTTATGATGCAGGCCTTGTACCACCTGCATCAAAGGATATATCCATCTAAAATCCTTCCTTTTTTTTCTCCATCTTCCATGGTCCAACCACTTGATCCTTTCAATTTAGCCCATTCCTTATCTTATGATGCAGGCCTTGTACCACCTGCATCAAAGGATATATCCATCTAAAATCCTTCCTTTTTTTTCTCCATCTTCCATGGTCCAACCACTTGATCCTTTCATTTTAGCCCATTCCTTATCTTATGATGCAGGCCTTGTACCACCTGCATCAAAGGATATATCCATCTAAAATCCTTCCTTTTTTTTCTCCATCTTCCATGGTCCAACCACTTGATCCTTTCATTTTAGCCCATTCCTTATCTTATGATGCAGGCCTTGTACCACCTGCATCAAAGGATATATCCATCTAAAATCCTTCCTTTTTTTTCTCCATCTTCCATGGTCCAACCACTTGATCCTTTCATTTTAGCCCATTCCTTATCTTATGATGCAGGCCTTGTACCACCTGCATCAAAGGATATATCCATCTAAAATCCTTCCTTTTTTTTCTCCATCTTCCATGGTCCAACCACTTGATCCTTTCATTTTAGCCCATTCCTTATCTTATGATGCAGGCCTTGTACCACCTGCATCAAAGGATATATCCATCTAAAATCCTTCCTTTTTTTCTCCATCTTCCATGGTCCAACCACTTGATCCTTTCATTTTAGCCCATTCCTTATCTTATGATGCAGGCCTTGTACCACCTGCATCAAAGGATATATCCATCTAAAATCCTTCCTTTTTTTTCTCCATCTTCCATGGTCCAACCACTTGATCCTTTCATTTTAGCCCATTCCTTATCTTATGATGCAGGCCTTGTACCACCTGCATCAAAGGATATATCCATCTAAAATCCTTCCTTTTTTTCTCCATCTTCCATGGTCCAACCACTTGATCCTTTCATTTTAGCCCATTCCTTATCTTATGATGCAGGCCTTGTACCACCTGCATCAAAGGATATATCCATCTAAAATCCTTCCTTTTTTTCTCCATCTTCCATGGTCCAACCACTTGATCCTTTCATTTTAGCCCATTCCTTATCTTATGATGCAGGCCTTGTACCACCTGCATCAAAGGATATATCCATCTAAAATCCTTCCTTTTTTTCTCCATCTTCCATGGTCCAACCACTTGATCCTTTCATTTTAGCCCATTCCTTATCTTATGATGCAGGCCTTGTACCACCTGCATCAAAGGATATATCCATCTAAAATCCTTCCTTTTTTTCTCCATCTTCCATGGTCCAACCACTTGATCCTTTCATTTTAGCCCATTCCTTATCTTATGATGCAGGCCTTGTACCACCTGCATCAAAGATATATCCATCTAAAATCCTTCCTTTTTTTCTCCATCTTCCATGGTCCAACCACTTGATCCTTTCATTTTAGCCCATTCCTTATCTTATGATGCAGGCCTTGTACCACCTGCATCAAAGATATATCCATCTAAAATCCTTCCTTTTTTTCTCCATCTTCCATGGTCCAACCACTTGATCCTTTCATTTTAGCCCATTCCTTATCTTATGATGCAGGCCTTGTACCACCTGCATCAAAGGATATATCCATCTAAAATCCTTCCTTTTTTTCTCCATCTTCCATGGTCCAACCACTTGATCCTTTCATTTTAGCCCATTCCTTATCTTATGATGCAGGCCTTGTACCACCTGCATCAAAGGATATATCCATCTAAAATCCTTTTTTTTTCTCCATCTTCCATGGTCCAACCACTTGATCCTTTCATTTTAGCCCATTCCTTATCTTATGATGCAGGCCTTGTACCACCTGCATCAAAGGATATATCCATCTAAAATCCTTCCTTTTTTTTTCTCCATCTTCCATGGTCCAACCACTTGATCCTTTCATTTTAGCCCATTCCTTATCTTATGATGCAGGCCTTGTACCACCTGCATCAAAGGATATATCCATCTAAAATGCTTCCTTTTTTTCTCCATCTTCCATGGTCCAACCACTTGATCCTTTCATTTTAGCCCATTCCTTATCTTATGATGCAGGCCTTGTACCACCTGCATCAAAGGATATATCCATCTAAAATCCTTCCTTTTTTTCTCCATCTTCCATGGTCCAACCACTTGATCCTTTCATTTTAGCCCATTCCTTATCTTATGATGCAGGCCTTGTACCACCTGCATCAAAGGATATATCCATCTAAAATCCTTCCTTTTTTTTCTCCATCTTCCATGGTCCAACCACTTGATCCTTTCATTTTAGCCCATTCCTTATCTTATGATGCAGGCCTTGTACCACCTGCATCAAAGGATATATCCATCTAAAATCCTTCCTTTTTTTCTCCATCTTCCATGGTCCAACCACTTGATCCTTTCATTTTAGCCCATTCCTTATCTTATGATGCAGGCCTTGTACCACCTGCATCAAAGGATATATCCATCTAAAATCCTTCCTTTTTTTTTCTCCATCTTCCATGGTCCAACCACTTGATCCTTTCATTTTAGCCCATTCCTTATCTTATGATGCAGGCCTTGTACCACCTGCATCAAAGGATATATCCATCTAAAATCCTTTTTTTTTTCTCCATCTTCCATGGTCCAACCACTTGATCCTTTCATTTTAGCCCATTCCTTATCTTATGATGCAGGCCTTGTACCACCTGCATCAAAGGATATATCCATCTAAAATCCTTCCTTTTTTTCTCCATCTTCCATGGTCCAACCACTTGATCCTTTCATTTTAGCCCATTCCTTATCTTATGATGCAGGCCTTGTACCACCTGCATCAAAGGATATATCCATCTAAAATCCTTCCTTTTTTTCTCCATCTTCCATGGTCCAACCACTTGATCCTTTCATTTTAGCCCATTCCTTATCTTATGATGCAGGCCTTGTACCACCTGCATCAAAGGATATATCCATCTAAAATCCTTCCTTTTTTTTCTCCATCTTGCATGGTCCAACCACTTGATCCTTTCAATTTAGCCCATTCCTTATCTTATGATGCAGGCCTTGTACCACCTGCATCAAAGGACATATCCATCTAAAATCCTTCCTTTTTTTTTCTCCATCTTCCATGGTCCAACCACTTGATCCTTTCAATTTAGCCCATTCCTTATCTTATGATGCAGGCCTTGTACCACCTGCATCAAAGGATATATCCATCTAAAATCCTTCCTTTTTTTCTCCATCTTCCATGGTCCAACCACTTGATCCTTTCAATTTAGCCCATTCCTTATCTTATGATGCAGGCCTTGTACCACCTGCATCAAAGGATATATCCATCTAAAATCCTTCCTTTTTTTCTCCATCTTCCATGGTCCAACCACTTGATCCTTTCAATTTAGCCCATTCCTTATCTTATGATGCAGGCCTTGTACCACCTGCATCAAAGGATATATCCATCTAAAATCCTTCCTTTTTTTTCTCCATCTTCCATGGTCCAACCACTTGATCCTTTCATTTTAGCCCATTCCTTATCTTATGATGCAGGCCTTGTACCACCTGCATCAAAGGATATATCCATCTAAAATCCTTCCTTTTTTTTTTCTCCATCTTCCATGGTCCAACCACTTGATCCTTTCATTTTAGCCCATTCCTTATCTTATGATGCAGGCCTTGTACCACCTGCATCAAAGGATATATCCATCTAAAATCCTTCCTTTTTTTTTTCTCCATCTTCCATGGTCCAACCACTTGATCCTTTCATTTTAGCCCATTCCTTATCTTATGATGCAGGCCTTGTACCACCTGCATCAAAGATATATCCATCTAAAATCCTTCCTTTTTTTCTCCATCTTCCATGGTCCAACCACTTGATCCTTTCATTTTAGCCCATTCCTTATCTTATGATACAGGCCTTGTACCACCTGCATCAAAGAATATATCCATCTAAAATGCTTCCTTTTTTTCTCCATCTTCCATGGTCCAACCACTTGATCCTTTCATTTTAGCCCATTCCTTATCTTATGATGCAGGCCTTGTACCACCTGCATCAAAGGATATATCCATCTAAAATCCTTCCTTTTTTTCTCCATCTTCCATGGTCCAACCACTTGATCCTTTCATTTTAGCCCATTCCTTATCTTATGATGCAGGCCTTGTACCACCTGCATCAAAGGATATATCCATCTAAAATCCTTCCTTTTTTTCTCCATCTTCCATGGTCCAACCACTTGATCCTTTCATTTTAGCCCATTCCTTATCTTATGATGCAGGCCTTGTACCACCTGCATCAAAGGATATATCCATCTAAAATGCTTCCTTTTTTTCTCCATCTTCCATGGTCCAACCACTTGATCCTTTCATTTTAGCCCATTCCTTATCTTATGATGCAGGCCTTGTACCACCTGCATCAAAGATATATCCATCTAAAATCCTTCCTTTTTTTCTCCATCTTCCATGGTCCAACCACTTGATCCTTTCATTTTAGCCCATTCCTTATCTTATGATGCAGGCCTTGTACCACCTGCATCAAAGGATATATCCATCTAAAATCGTTCCTTTTTTTCTCCATCTTCCATGGTCCAACCACTTGATCCTTTCATTTTAGCCCATTCCTTATCTTATGATGCAGGCCTTGTACCACCTGCATCTAAAATCGTTCCTTTTTTTCTCCATCTTCCATGGTCCAACCACTTGATCCTTTCATTTTAGCCCATTCCTTATCTTATGATGCAGGCCTTGTACCACCTGCATCAAAGGATATATCCATCTAAAATCCTTTTTTTTTTCTCCATCTTCCATGGTCCAACCACTTGATCCTTTCATTTTAGCCCATTCCTTATCTTATGATGCAGGCCTTGTACCACCTGCATCAAAGGATATATCCATCTAAAATCCTTCCTTTTTTTTTCTCCATCTTCCATGGTCCAACCACTTGATCCTTTCATTTTAGCCCATTCCTTATCTTATGATGCAGGCCTTGTACCACCTGCATCAAAGGATATATCCATCTAAAATCCTTCCTTTTTTTTCTCCATCTTCCATGGTCCAACCACTTGATCCTTTCAATTTTAGCCCATTCCTTATCTTATGATGCAGGCCTTGTACCACCTGCATCAAAGGATATATCCATCTAAAATCCTTCCTTTTTTTTCTCCATCTTCCATGGTCCAACCACTTGATCCTTTCATTTTAGCCCATTCCTTATCTTATGATGCAGGCCTTGTACCACCTGCATCAAAGATATATCCATCTAAAATCCTTCCTTTTTTTCTCCATCTTCCATGGTCCAACCACTTGATCCTTTCATTTTAGCCCATTCCTTATCTTATGATGCAGGCCTTGTACCACCTGCATCAAAGGATATATCCATCTAAAATCCTTCCTTTTTTTCTCCATCTTCCATGGTCCAACCACTTGATCCTTTCATTTTAGCCCATTCCTTATCTTATGATGCAGGCCTTGTACCACCTGCATCAAAGGATATATCCATCTAAAATCCTTCCTTTTTTTTCTCCATCTTCCATGGTCCAACCACTTGATCCTTTCATTTTAGCCCATTCCTTATCTTATGATGCAGGCCTTGTACCACCTGCATCAAAGGATATATCCATCTAAAATCCTTCCTTTTTTTCTCCATCTTCCATGGTCCAACCACTTGATCCTTTCATTTTAGCCCATTCCTTATCTTATGATGCAGGCCTTGTACCACCTGCATCAAAGGATATATCCATCTAAAATCCTTCCTTTTTTTCTCCATCTTCCATGGTCCAACCACTTGATCCTTTCATTTTAGCCCATTCCTTATCTTATGATGCAGGCCTTGTACCACCTGCATCAAAGGATATATCCATCTAAAATCCTTCCTTTTTTTTTCTCCATCTTCCATGGTCCAACCACTTGATCCTTTCATTTTAGCCCATTCCTTATCTTATGATGCAGGCCTTGTACCACCTGCATCAAAGGATATATCCATCTAAAATCCTTTTTTTTTTCTCCATCTTCCATGGTCCAACCACTTGATCCTTTCATTTAGCCCATTCCTTATCTTATGATGCAGGCCTTGTACCACCTGCATCAAAGGATATATCCATCTAAAATCCTTCCTTTTTTTCTCCATCTTCCATGGTCCAACCACTTGATCCTTTCATTTTAGCCCATTCCTTATCTTATGATGCAGGCCTTGTACCACCTGCATCAAAGGATATATCCATCTAAAATCTTCCTTTTTTCTCCATCTTCCATGGTCCAACCACTTGATCCTTTCAATTTAGCCCATTCCTTATCTTATGATGCAGGCCTTGTACCACCTGCATCAAAGGATATATCCATCTAAAATCCTTCCTTTTTTTTTCTCTATCTTCCATGGTCCAACCACTTGATCCTTTCAATTTAGCCCATTCCTTATCTTATGATGCAGGCCTTGTACCACCTGCATCAAAGGATATATCCATCTAAAATCCTTCCTTTTTTTTTCTCCATCTTCCATGGTCCAACCACTTGATCCTTTCAATTTAGCCCATTCCTTATCTTATGATGCAGGCCTTGTACCACCTGCATCAAAGGATATATCCATCTAAAATCCTTCTTTTTTTTTCTCCATCTTCCATGGTCCAACCACTTGATCCTTTCATTTTAGCCCATTCCTTATCTTATGATGCAGGCCTTGTACCACCTGCATCAAAGGATATATCCATCTAAAATCCTTCTTTTTTTTTCTCCATCTTCCATGGTCCAACCACTTGATCCTTTCATTTTAGCCCATTCCTTATCTTATGATGCAGGCCTTGTACCACCTGCATCAAAGGATATATCCATCTAAAATCCTTCCTTTTTTTCTCCATCTTGCATGGTCCAACCACTTGATCCTTTCATTTTAGCCCATTCCTTATCTTATGATACAGGCCTTGTACCACCTGCATCAAAGAATATATCCATCTAAAATCCTTCCTTTTTTTCTCCATCTTCCATGGTCCAACCACTTGATCCTTTCATTTAGCCCATTCCTTATCTTATGATACAGGCCTTGTACCACCTGCATCAAAGGACATATCCATCTAAAATCCTTCCTTTTTTTTCTCCATCTTGCATGGTCCAACCACTTGATCCTTTCATTTTAGCCCATTCCTTATCTTATGATACAGGCCTTGTACCACCTGCATCAAAGAATATATCCATCTAAAATGCTTCCTTTTTTTCTCCATCTTCCATGGTCCAACCACTTGATCCTTTCATTTTAGCCCATTCCTTATCTTATGAAGCAGGCCTTGTACCACCTGCATCAAAGGATATATCCATCTAAAATGCTTCCTTTTTTTCTCCATCTTCCATGGTCCAACCACTTGATCCTTTCATTTTAGCCCATTCCTTATCTTATGATGCAGGCCTTGTACCACCTGCATCAAAGGATATATCCATCTAAAATCCTTCCTTTTTTTCTCCATCTTCCATGGTCCAACCACTTGATCCTTTCATTTTAGCCCATTCCTTATCTTATGATGCAGGCCTTGTACCACCTGCATCAAAGGATATATCCATCTAAAATGCTTCCTTTTTTCTCCATCTTCCATGGTCCAACCACTTGATCCTTTCATTTTAGCCCATTCCTTATCTTATGATGCAGGCCTTGTACCACCTGCATCAAAGGACATATCCATCTAAAATCGTTCCTTTTTTTCTCCATCTTCCATGGTCCAACCACTTGATCCTTTCATTTTAGCCCATTCCTTATCTTATGATGCAGGCCTTGTACCACCTGCATCAAAGGACATATCCATCTAAAATCGTTCCTTTTTTTCTCCATCTTCCATGGTCCAACCACTTGATCCTTTCATTTTAGCCCATTCCTTATCTTATGATGCAGGCCTTGTACCACCTGCATCAAAGGATATATCCATCTAAAATCCTTCCTTTTTTTTCTCCATCTTGCATGGTCCAACCACTTGATCCTTTCATTTTAGCCCATTCCTTATCTTATGATGCAGGCCTTGTACCACCTGCATCAAAGGACATATCCATCTAAAATCCTTCCTTTTTTTTCTCCATCTTCCATGGTCCAACCACTTGATCCTTTCAATTTAGCCCATTCCTTATCTTATGATGCAGGCCTTGTACCACCTGCATCAAAGGACATATCCATCTAAAATCCTTCCTTTTTTTTCTCCATCTTGCATGGTCCAACCACTTGATCCTTTCATTTTAGCCCATTCCTTATCTTATGATGCAGGCCTTGTACCACCTGCATCAAAGGATATATCCATCTAAAATCCTTCCTTTTTTTCTCCATCTTCCATGGTCCAACCACTTGATCCTTTCATTTTAGCCCATTCCTTATCTTATGATGCAGGCCTTGTACCACCTGCATCAAAGGATATATCCATCTAAAATCCTTCCTTTTTTTCTCCATCTTCCATGGTCCAACCACTTGATCCTTTCATTTTAGCCCATTCCTTATCTTATGATGCAGGCCTTGTACCACCTGCATCAAATGATATATCCATCTAAAATGCTTCCTTTTTTTTCTCCATCTTCCATGGTCCAACCACTTGATCCTTTCATTTTAGCCCATTCCTTATCTTATGATGCAGGCCTTGTACCACCTGCATCAAAGGATATATCCATCTAAAATCCATCCTTTTTTTCTCCATCTTCCATGGTCCAACCACTTGATCCTTTCATTTTAGCCCATTCCTTATCTTATGATGCAGGCCTTGTACCACCTGCATCAAAGGATATATCCATCTAAAATCCTTCCTTTTTTTCTCCATCTTCCATGGTCCAACCACTTGATCCTTTCATTTTAGCCCATTCCTTATCTTATGATGCAGGCCTTGTACCACCTGCATCAAAGGATATATCCATCTAAAATCCTTCCTTTTTTTTTCTCCATCTTCCATGGTCCAACCACTTGATCCTTTCATTTTAGCCCATTCCTTATCTTATGATGCAGGCCTTGTACCACCTGCATCAAAGGATATATCCATCTAAAATCCTTAATTTTTTTTCTCCATCTTGCATGGTCCAACCACTTGATCCTTTCAATTTAGCCCATTCCTTATCTTATGATGCAGGCCTTGTACCACCTGCATCAAAGGATATATCCATCTAAAATGCTTCCTTTTTTTCTCCATCTTCCATGGTCCAACCACTTGATCCTTTCATTTTAGCCCATTCCTTATCTTATGATGCAGGCCTTGTACCACCTGCATCAAAGAATATATCCATCTAAAATTCTTCCTTTTTTCTCCATCTTCCATGGTCCAACCACTTGATCCTTTCAATTTAGCCCATTCCTTATCTTATGATGCAGGCCTTGTACCACCTGCATCAAAGGATATATCCATCTAAAATCCTTCCATTTTTTTTTTCTCTATCTTCCATGGTCCAACCACTTGATCCTTTCAATTTAGCCCATTCCTTATTTTATGATGCAGGCCTTGTACCACCTGCATCAAAGGATATATCCATCTAAAATCCTTCCTTTTTTTTCTTTTCTCCATCTTCCATGGTCCAACCACTTGATCCTTTCAATTTAGCCCATTCCTTATCTTATGATGCAGGCCTTGTACCACCTGCATCAAAGGATATATCCATCTAAAATCCTTTCTTTTTTTTTCTCCATCTTGCATGGTCCAACCACTTGATCCTTTCATTTTACCCCATACCTTATCTTATGATGCAGGCCTTGTACCACCTGCATCAAAGGATATATCCATCTAAAAATCCTTCATTTTTTTTTTCTCCATCTTCCATGGTCCAACCACTTGATCCTTTCATTTTAGCCCATTCCTTATCTTATGATGCAGGCCTTGTACCACCTGCATCAAAGGACATACCCATCTAAAATCCTTCCCTTTTTTTCTCCATCTTGCATGGTCCAACCACTTGATCCTTTCATTTTAGCCCATTCCTTATCTTATGATACAGGCCTTGTACCACCTGCATCAAAGAATATATCCATCTAAAATGCTTCCTTTTTTTCTCCATCTTCCATGGTCCAACCACTTGATCCTTTAAATTTAGCCCATTCCTTATTTTATGATACAGGCCTTGTACCACCTGCATCAAAGGACATATCCATCTAAAATCCTTCCTTTTTTTTCTCCATCTTGCATGGTCCAACCACTTGATCCTTTCATTTTAGCCCATTCCTTATCTTATGATACAGGCCTTGTACCACCTGCATCAAAGAATATATCCATCTAAAATGCTTCCTTTTTTTCTCCATCTTGTCCATGGTCCAACCACTTGATCCTTTCATTTTAGCCCATTCCTTATCTTATGATACAGGCCTTGTACCACCTGCATCAAAGAATATATCCATCTAAAATGCTTCCTTTTTTTCTCCATCTTCCATGGTCCAACCACTTGATCCTTTCATTTTAGCCCATTCCTTATCTTATGATACAGGCCTTGTACCACCTGCATCAAAGAATATATCCATCTAAAATGCTTCCTTTTTTTCTCCATCTTCCATGGTCCAACCACTTGATCCTTTCATTTTAGCTCATTCCTTATCTTATGAAGCAGGCCTTGTACCACCTGCATCGAAGGATATATCCATCTAAAATGCTTCCTTTTTTTCTCCATCTTGCATGGTCCAACCACTTGATCCTTTCATTTTAGCCCATTCCTTATCTTATGATGCAGGCCTTGTACCACCTGCATCAAAGGATATATCCATCTAAAATCCTTCCTTTTTTCTCCATCTTCCATGGTCCAACCACTTGATCCTTTCATTTTAGCCCATTCCTTATCTTATGATGCAGGCCTTGTACCACCTGCATCAAAGGATATATCCATCTAAAATCCTTCCTTTTTTCTCCATCTTCCATGGTCCAACCACTTGATCCTTTCATTTTAGCCCATTCCTTATCTTATGATACAGGCCTTGTACCACCTGCATCAAAGGACATATCCATCTAAAATCGTTCCTTTTTTTTCTCCATCTTGCATGGTCCAACCACTTGATCCTTTCAATTTAGCCCATTCCTTATCTTATGATGCAGGCCTTGTACCACCTGCATCAAAGGACATATCCATATAAAATCGTTCCTTTTTTTCTCCATCTTCCATGGTCCAACCACTTGATCCTTTCATTTTAGCCCATTCCTTATCTTATGATGCAGGCCTTGTACCACCTGCATCAAAGGATATATCCATCTAAAATCCTTCCTTTTTTTTCTCCATCTTGCATGGTCCAACCACTTGATCCTTTCATTTTAGCCCATTCCTTATCTTATGATGCAGGCCTTGTACCACCTGCATCAGAGGATATATCCATCTAAAATCCTTCCTTTTTTTTCTCCATCTTTCATGGTCCAACCACTTGATCCTTTCAATTTAGCCCATTCCTTTTCTTATGATGCAGGCCTTGTACCACCTGCATCAAAGGATATATCCATCTAAAATCCTTCCTTTTTTTTCTCCATCTTCCATGGTCCAACCACTTGATCCTTTCATTTTAGCCCATTCCTTATCTTATGATGCAGGCCTTGTACCACCTGCATCAAAGGATATATCCATCTAAAATCCTTCCTTTTTTTTTCTCCATCTTCCATGGTCCAACCACTTGATCCTTTCAATTTAGCCCATTCCTTATCTTATGATGCAGGCCTTGTACCACCTGCATCAAAGGATATATCCATCTAAAATCATTCCTTTTTTTTTCTCCATCTTCCATGGTCCAACCACTTGATCCTTTCATTTTAGCCCATTCCTTATCTTATGATGCAGGCCTTGTACCACCTGCATCAAAGGACATATCCATCTAAAATCCCTCCTTTTTTTTTCTCCATCTTGCATGGTCCAACCACTTGATCCTTTCATTTTACCCCATTCCTTATCTTATGATGCAGGCCTTGTACCACCTGCATCAAAGGATATATCAATCTAAAATCCTTCCTTTTTTTTCTCCATCTTGCATGGTCCAACCACTTGATCCTTTCAATTTAGCCCATTCCTTATCTTATGATGCAGGCCTTGTACCACCTGCATCAAAGGATATATCCATCTAAAATGCTTCCTTTTTTTCTCCATCTTGCATGGTCCAACCACTTGATCCTTTCATTTTAGCCCATTCCTTATCTTATGATGCAGGCCTTGTACCACCTGCATCAAAGGATATATCCATCTAAAATCCTTCCTTTTTTTTTTCTCCATCTTCCATGGTCCAACCACTTGATCCTTTCATTTTAGCCCATTCCTTATCTTATGATGCAGGCCTTGTACCACCTGCATCAAAGGATATATCCATCTAAAATCCTTCATTTTTTTTTCTCCATCTTCCATGGTCCAACCACTTGATCCTTTCATTTTAGCCCATTCCTTATCTTATGATGCAGGCCTTGTACCACCTGCATCAAAGGACATTATCATCTAAAATCCTTCCTTTTTTTTTCTCCATCTTCCATGGTCCAACCACTTGATCCTTTCATTTTAGCCCATTCCTTATCTTATGATACAGGCCTTGTACCACCTGCATCAAAGAATATATCCATCTAAAATGCTTCCTTTTTTTCTCCATCTTCCATGGTCCAACCACTTGATCCTTTCAATTTACCCCATTCCTTATCTTATGATGCAGGCCTTGTACCACCTGCATCAAAGGACATATCCATCTAAAATCCTTCATTTTTTTTTCTCCATCTTCCATGGTCCAACCACTTGATCCTTTCATTTTAGCCCATTCCTTATCTTATGATGCAGTCCTTGTACCACCTGCATCAAAGTATATATCCATCTAAAATCCTTCCTTTTTTTTTCCATCTTCCATGGTCCAACCACTTGATCCTTTCATTTTAGCCCATTCCTTATCTTATGATACAGGCCTTGTACTACCTGCATCAAAGAATATATCCATCTAAAATGCTTCCTTTTTTTCTCCATCTTCCATGGTCCAACCACTTGATCCTTTCATTTTAGCCCATTCCTTATCTTATGATACAGGCCTTGTACCACCTGCATCAAAGAATATATCCATCTAAAATGCTTCCTTTTTTTCTCCATCTTCCATGGTCCAACCACTTGATCCTTTGATTTTAGCCCATTCTTTATCTTATGATGCAGGCCTTGTACCACCTGCATCAAAGAATATATCCATCTAAAATGCTTCCTTTTTTTCTCCATCTTCCATGGTCCAACCACTTGATCCTTTCCTTTTAGCCCATTCCTTATCTTATGATGCAGGCCTTGTACCACCTGCATCAAAGGACATATCCATCTAAAATCGTTCCTTTTTTTTCTCCATCTTCCATGGTCCAACCACTTGATCCTTTCATTTTAGCCCATTCCTTATCTTATGATGCAGGCCTTGTACCACCTGCATCAAAGTATATATCCATCTAAAATCCTTCCTTTTTTTCTCCATCTTCCATGGTCCAACCACTTGATCCTTTCATTTTAGCCCATTCCTTATCTTATGATGCAGTCCTTGTACCACCTGCATCAAAGGATATATCCATCTAAAATCCTTCCTTTTTTTTTCTCCATCTTGCATGGTCCAACCACTTGATCCTTTCAATTTAGCCCATTCCTTATCTTATGATGCATTCCTCGTACCACCTACATCAAAGGACATATCCATCTAAAATCCTTCCTTTTTTTTCTCCATCTTGCATCGTCCTACCACTTGATCCTTTCAATTTAGCCCATTCCTTATCTTATGATGCAGGCCTTGTACCACCTGCATCAAAGGATATATCCATCTAAAATCCTTCCTTTTTTTCTCCATCTTGCATGGTCCAACCACTTGATCCTTTCATTTTAGCCCATTCCTTATCTTATGATGCAGGCCTTGTACCACCTGCATCAAAGTATATATCCATCTAAAATCCTTCCTTTTTTTCTCCATCTTGCATGGTCCAACCACTTGATCCTTTCATTTTAGCCCATTCCTTATCTTATGATGCAGGCCTTGTACCACCTGCATCAAAGGATATATCCATCTAAAATCCTTCCTTTTTTTCTCCATCTTCCATGGTCCAACCACTTGATCCTTTCATTTTAGCCCCTTCCTTATCTTATGATGCAGGCCTTGTACCACCTGCATCAAAGGATATATCCATCTAAAATCCTTCCTTTTTTTTTCTCCATCTTCCATGGTCCAACCACTTGATCCTTTCATTTTAGCCCATTCCTTATCTTATGATGCAGGCTTTGTACCACCTACATCAAAGGATATATCCATCTAAAATCCTTCCTTTTTTTCTCCATCTTCCATGGTCCAACCACTTGATCCTTTCATTTTAGCCCATTCCTTATCTTATGATGCAGGCCTTGTACCACCTGCATCAAAGGATATATCCATCTAAAATCCTTCCTTTTTTTTTTTCTCCATCTTCCATGGTCCAACCACTTGATCCTTTCATTTTAGCCCATTCCTTATCTTATGATGCAGGCCTTTTACCACCTGCATCAAAGGATATATGCATCTAAAATCCTTCATTTTTTTTTCTCCATCTTGCATGGTCCAACCACTTGATCCTTTCATTTTAGCCCATTCCTTATCTTATGATGCAGGCCTTGTACCACCTACATCAAAGGATATATCCATCTAAAATGCTTCCTTTTTTTCTCCATCTTCCATGGTCCAACCACTTGATCCTTTCATTTTAGCCCATTCCTTATCTTATGATGCAGGCCTTGTACCACCTGCATCAAAGAATATATCCATCTAAAATGCTTCCTTTTTTCTCCATCTTCCATGGTCCAACCACTTGATCCTTTCAATTTAGCCCATTCCTTATCTTATGATGCAGGCTTTGTACCACCTGCATCAAAGGATATATCCATCTAAAATCCTTCCATTTTTTTTTCTCCATCTTCCATGGTCCAACCACTTGATCCTTTCAATTTAGCCCATTCCTTATCTTATGATGCAGGCCTTGTACCACCTGCATCAAAGGATATATCCATCTAAAATCCTTCCTTTTTTTTTCTCTATCTTCCATGGTCCAACCACTTGATCCTTTCATTTTAGCCCATTCCTTATCTTATGATGCAGGCCTTATACCACCTGCATCAAAGGATATATCCATGTAAAATCCTTCCTTTTTTTTCTCCATCTTGCATGGTCCAACCACTTGATCCTTTCATTTTACCCCATTCCTTATCTTATGATGCAGGCCTTGTACCATCTGCATCAAAGGATATATCCATCTAAAATCCTTCCTTTTTTTTTCTCCATCTTGCATGGTCCAACCACTTGATCCTTTTATTTTAGCCCATTCCTTATCTTATGATGCAGGCCTTGTACCACCTGTATAAAAGTACATATCCATCTAAAATCCTTCCTTTTTTTCTCCATCTTGCATGGTCCAACCACTTGATCCTTTCATTTTAGCCCATTCTTTATCTTATGATACAGGCCTTGTATCACCTGCATCAAAGAATATATCCATCTAAAATGCTTCCTTTTTTTCTCCATCTTCCATGGTCCAACCACTTGATCCTTTCAATTTAGCCCATTCCTTATCTTATGATGCAGGCCTTGTACCACCTGCATCAAAGGACATATCCATCTAAAATCCTTCCTTTTTTTTTTCTCCATCTTGCATGATCCAACCACTTGATCCTTTCAATTTAGCCCATTCCTTTTCTTATGATACAGGCCTTGTACCACCTGCATCAAAGAATATATCCATCTAAAATCCTTCATTTTTTTCTCCATCTTGCATGGTCTAACCACTTGATCCTTTCATTTTAGCCCATTCCTTATCTTATGATACAGGCCTTGTACCACCTGCATCAAAGAATATATCCATCTAAAATGCTTCTTTTTTTTTCTCCATCTTGCATGGTCCAACCACTTGATTCTTTCATTTTAGCCCATTCCATATCTTATGATACAGGCCTTGTACCACCTGCATCAAAGAATATATCCATCTAAAATGCTTCCTTTTTTTCTCCATCTTCCATGGTCCAACCACTTGATCCTTTCATTTTAGCCCATTCCTTATCTTATGATGCAGGCCTTGTACCACCTGCATCAAAGGATATATCCATCTAAAATCCTTCCTTTTTTTTTTCTCCATCTTCCATGGTCCAACCACTTGATCCTTTCATTTTAGCCCATTCCTCATCTTATGATGCAGGCCTTGTACCACCTGCATCAAAGGATATATCCATCTAAAATCCTTAATTTTTTTTCTCCATCTTGCATGGTCCAACCACTTGATCCTTTCAATTTAGCCCATTCCTTATCTTATGATGCAGGCCTTGTACCACCTGCATCAAAGGATATATCCATCTAAAATCCTTCCTTTTTTTTTTTCTCTCCATCTTGCATGGTCCAACCACTTGATCCTTCCAGACAAAGGTAAAGTTACCTTTATCCTTGACAGACATGACTACATACAAAAAATGAATGACATTTTAAACGACTCTTCAAAATTTACCAAAGTTGGGGACCCAGACCTTTACAATATTACTAAACCCGAAGATAAAATCAACAGATTTCTTAGAACACTAAAACAAACCAAAGCAATAGATGAAAATACGTGTCAGGACCTTTTTGTAACAGGATCTACATATGGACTTATGTACGGACTGCCAAAGATACACAAAGAAGGAATTCCTTTGAGACCCATCCTTTCTTCCATTAACACTGCTAGCTATAAACTCGCCAAATTTCTTGTCCCTTTACTCCAACCACTGACTCACAACAAATATACATTAATAAACTCGGCCTCCTTTAAAGATGACATTATCACGCAGGACTCAGATCTGTACATGGCGAGCTTTGACGTGGAATCTCTGTTTACAAATGTTCCCGTTGTCGAGACTATCAACATCATTTTAGACAGGCTATTTCCCACTGACGATTGCTTGTTCAACAATTTTAATAGAACTCAATTCAAGTTGCTTTTAGAATTAGCCGTGCTGGATACGCCCTTTGTTTTTAATAATACGGTTTTTAAGCAGACTGAGGGGATGGCCATGGGAAGCCCTCTGGGTCCTACTTTTGCAAACATATTTATGTGCTCCCTGGAGGAGCGAGCTTTAGATGTATGCCCACCTAATTTCCGCCCACTCTTTTATAGACGCTACATAGATGACACTTTCGCCTTGTTCAGATGTAATTACCATGCTGATACCTTTCTTGAGTTTTTAAACAACCAACACCATAACATTAGATTTACGGTTGAAGCAGAAACACAGAATTCACTTCCGTTCCTTGATGTGAGGATATCTAAGGACGAGTCTGGCTTTCATACTGGTATTTATAGAAAGAGTACCTTTACTGGCCTGGGGACCAATTTTTATAGCTCATGTTTTTTTAACTTTAAACTGAATTCCGTGTCAACTCTCCTCCATAGAGCCATTAATCTGACATCAAGCTGGTCTACCTTTCATACTGAAGTGACTTTCCTTGCTGATTACTTTAAGGATAATTATTTCCCTCCAGCAATTTTTCATAGATCCCTTAATAAGCTACTTAATCTGAAATTCAATCCAACCCCAATAGTCCACAATGTCCCCAAGCTCCGTATGTTTGCTAGATTTCCCTTTCTCCATAATAATACATTTAGGAAAAAATGCATTAACCTATTCAGTGAGCAATTGTCTGCCCTTAATTTAAAACTCATTCCCATAAACCCCCGAACTATCGGCTCACTCTTCCAAGTCAAAGATAAGATCAGCCCCCTGTTTGCCTCCGGTGTCGTTTATAAGTATAATTGTCCCAGATGTGATCTTGGCACTTACATCGGTTGCACCAGGAGGCTGCTAAAAGTCCGAATTTCCTCTCATCAGGGAATTAGCTATAGAACGGGTTGTCGACTATCAAATCCAGAACAATCTAACATAAGAAATCACAGTAAAATTTGCAAAACACACATAGATACCAGTCATTTTAATATAATAGGAAGAACCCGACATATAGACGAACTAACCACCCTTGAATCAATAATGATTAAGTTAACTGTACCTTCTCTCAACCACCAGTCGTCTTCCACCCAATTGTTTATTGCCTAATTACCTGTTGTTTTGTTTACACTCCCTTCCATAACAATTTTTCATGTCAGTTCTCCTTACGCTACCGCTGTGGGTAGGTGTCTTGTTCGTTCTATTATTATTATTATTATTATTATTATTATTATTATTATTATTATTATTATTATTATTATTATTATTATTATGATATATTTTCTATTATTATTATTATTATAATTATTATTGAATTAATTTGTTTCTCTATATTCGCTCCAAACCCTTTCACTGTTGTTCTGTGTTCCTGTTTTTACTCTGTTTTTATTCTTAATTTATTAAAAAGCTTTTAATTTTGGTGTTGGTAAACGTTGTGTGTATCTTTTTACTTATACACAATTGATTTTTAATTGTTTCAGCCTGGAAAATGTATCAAGCTGATACGAAACGTCGGCGCAAATAAATGGATATATAAAAAAACAGAACGCGTCTCCCTACTCCAATATGTTTATGCTTGAGTAATTGCTCCTGTCTCCATACTTTATATATATATATATATATATATATATATATATATATATATATATATATATATATATATATATATATATATATATATATGTGTGTGTGTGTGTGTGTGTGTGTGTGTTTGTATGTATGTATGTTTCCCATCAATATTTTGTGGCAGTTCTTTGCTATAATAGAGTACGTTAAGTTTGTAAGCCTTTCTGCTTCTTTTCATAATTTTCTTTTGCTTCCCAAACATTTTTCCTTTCCTCTATCTCTATTCCTAAGTATTTTATGTTTTCTGTTACTTATATGCCATCTATCTCAACGATGCCAGAGAATTCTAAATCAATCAATCAATCTCCCAATAGTTCTAAAGCAATCAATCAACCTCTCAATGCTAGAGAATTCTAAATCAATCAATCTCTCAATGCCAGAGAATTCTAAATCAATCAACCTCTCAATGCCAGAGAATTCTAAATCAATCAATCTCTCAATGCTAGAGAATTCTAAATCAATCAACCTCTCAATGCCAGAGAATTCTAAATCAATCAATCTCTCAATGCTAGAGAATTCTAAATCAATCAACCTCTCAATGCCAGAGAATTCTAAATCAATCAATCTCTCAATGCTAGAGAATTCTAAATCAATCAATCTCTCAATGCTAGAGAATTCTAAATCAATCAATCTCTCAATGCCAGAGAATTCTAAATCAATCAACCTCTCAATGCCAGAGAATTCTAAATCAATCAATCTCTCAATGCTAGAGAATTCTAAATCAATCAACCTCTCAATGCCAGAGAATTCTAAATCAATCAATCTCTCAATGCTAGAGAATTCTAAATCAATCAATCTCTCAATGCTAGAGAATTCTAAATCAATCAACCTCTCAATGCCAGAGAATTCTAAATCAATCAATCTCTCAATGCCAGAGAATTCTAAATCAATCAATCTCTCAATGCTAGAGAATTCTAAATCAATCAATCTCTCAATGCTAGAGAATTCTAAATCAATCAACCTCTCAATGCCAGAGAATTCTAAATCAATCAATCTCTCAATGCTAGAGAATTCTAAATCAATCAATCTCTCAATGCCAGAGAATTCTAAATCAATCAATCTCTCAATGCTAGAGAATTCTAAATCAATCAACCTCTCAATGCTAGAGAATTCTAAATCAATCAATCTCTCAATGCTAGAGAATTCTAAATCAATCAATCTCTCAATGCTAGAGAATTCTAAATCAATCAACCTCTCAATGCTAGAGAATTCTAAATCAATCAATCTCTCAATGCTAGAGAATTCTAAATCAATCAACCTCTCAATGCTAGAGAATTCTAAATCAATCAACCTCTCAATGCTAGAGAATTCTAAATCAATCAATCTCTCAATGCTAGAGAATTCTAAATCATTCAATCTCTCAATGCCAGAGAATTCTAAATCAATCAATCTCTCAATGCTAGAGAATTCTAAATCAATCAATCTCTCAATGCCAGAGAATTCTAAATCAATCAATCTCTCAATGCTAGAGAATTCTAAATCAATCAACCTCTCAATGCTAGAGAATTCTAAATCAATCAATCTCTCAATGCTAGAGAATTCTAAATCATTCAATCTCTCAATGCTAGAGAATTCTAAATCAATCAATCTCTCAATGCTAGATAATTCTAAATCAATCAACCTCTCAATGCTAGAGAATTCTAAATCAATCAATCTCTCAATGCTAGAGAATTCTAAATCAATCAACCTCTCAATGCTAGAGAATTCTAAATCAATCAATCTCTCAATGCTAGAGAATTCTAAATCATTCAATCTCTCAATGCCAGAGAATTCTAAATCAATCAATCTCTCAATGCTAGAGAATTCTAAATCAATCAATCTCTCAATGCTAGAGAATTATAAATCAATCAATCTCTCAATGCTAGAGAATTCTAAATCAATCAATCTCTCAATGCTAGATAATTCTAAATCAATCAATCTCTCAATGCCAGATAATTCTAAATCAATCAATCTCTCAATGCTAGAGAATTCTAAATCATTCAATCTCTCAATGCCAGAGAATTCTAAATCATTCAATCTCTCAATGCCAGAGAATTCTAAATCAATCAATCTCTCAATGCTAGAGAATTCTAAATCAATCAATCTCTCAATGCCAGATAATTCTAAATCAACCAATCAATCTCTCAATGCCAGAGAATTCTAAATCAATCAATCTCTCAATGCCAGAGAATTCTAAATCAATCAATCTCTCAATACCAGATAATTCTAAATCAACCAATCAATCTCTCAATGCCAGAGAATTCTAAATCAATCAATCTCTCAATGCCAGAGAATTCTAAATCAATCAATCTCTCAATGCTAGAGAATTCTAAATCAATCAACCTCTCAATGCTAGAGAATTCTAAATCAATCAATCTCTCAATGCTAGAGAATTCTAAATCAATCAATCTCTCAATGCCAGAGAATTCTAAATCAATCAATCTCTCAATGCTAGAGAATTCTAAATCAATCAACCTCTCAATGCTAGAGAATTCTAAATCAATCAATCTCTCAATGCTAGAGAATTCTAAATCATTCAATCTCTCAATGCCAGAGAATTCTAAATCAATCAATCTCTCAATGCTAGAGAATTCTAAATCAATCAATCTCTCAATGCCAGAGAATTCTAAATCAATCAATCTCTCAATGCTAGAGAATTCTAAATCAATCAATCTCTCAATGCCAGAGAATTCTAAATCAATCAATCTCTCAATGCTAGAGAATTCTAAATCAATCAACCTCTCAATGCTAGAGAATTCTAAATCAATCAATCTCTCAATGCTAGAGAATTCTAAATCAATCAATCTCTCAATGCTAGAGAATTCTAAATCAATCAACCTCTCAATGCTAGAGAATTCTAAATCAATCAATCTCTCAATGCTAGAGAATTCTAAATCAATCAACCTCTCAATGCTAGAGAATTCTAAATCAATCAATCTCTCAATGCTAGAGAATTCTAAATCATTCAATCTCTCAATGCCAGAGAATTCTAAATCAATCAATCTCTCAATGCTAGATAATTCTAAATCAATCAACCTCTCAATGCTAGAGAATTCTAAATCAATCAATCTCTCAATGCTAGAGAATTCTAAATCAATCAACCTCTCAATGCTAGAGAATTCTAAATCAATCAATCTCTCAATGCTAGAGAATTCTAAATCATTCAATCTCTCAATGCCAGAGAATTCTAAATCAATCAATCTCTCAATGCTAGAGAATTCTAAATCAATCAATCTCTCAATGCTAGAGAATTATAAATCAATCAATCTCTCAATGCTAGAGAATTCTAAATCAATCAATCTCTCAATGCTAGATAATTCTAAATCAATCAATCTCTCAATGCCAGATAATTCTAAATCAATCAATCTCTCAATGCTAGAGAATTCTAAATCATTCAATCTCTCAATGCCAGAGAATTCTAAATCATTCAATCTCTCAATGCCAGAGAATTCTAAATCAATCAATCTCTCAATGCTAGAGAATTCTAAATCATTCAATCTCTCAATGCTAGAGAATTCTAAATCATTCAATCTCTCAATGCCAGAGAATTCTAAATCAATCAATCTCTCAATGCTAGAGAATTCTAAATCAATCAACCTCTCAATGCTAGAGAATTCTAAATCAATCAATCTCTCAATGCTAGAGAATTCTAAATCATTCAATCTCTCAATGCCAGATAATTCTAAATCAATCAATCTCTCAATGCTAGAGAATTCTAAATCAATCAATCTCTCAATGCCAGAGAATTCTAAATCATTCAATCTCTCAATGCCAGAGAATTCTAAATCAATCAATCTCTCAATGCTAGAGAATTCTAAATCAATCAATCTCTCAATGCCAGATAATTCTAAATCAACCAATCAATCTCTCAATGCCAGAGAATTCTAAATCAATCAATCTCTCAATGCCAGAGAATTCTAAATCAATCAATCTCTCAATACCAGATAATTCTAAATCAACCAATCAATCTCTCAATGCCAGAGAATTCTAAATCAATCAATCAATCTCTCAATGCCGGAGAATTCTAAAGCAATCAATCTCTCTCTCTCTCTCTCTCTCTCTCTCTCTCTCTCTCTCTCTCTCTCTCTCTCTCTCTCTCTCTCTCTTATAGAAAGTTTTCACGAAGAAGAAAAGCCGCGATTTTAACACTATGCCTTATTTTTACTAAAAACAAGACCGTAAGATATCGGAAAATTACCGTTGAATTAGAGGTATATAGATCTAAAATATAATGAAAATTCACATATTACGTAGGTAATATAACAATTATTTAATAAAAGCCATTTTTATCTAAATAATACTTATAAATCCCCTTATTAACCTTAATCCACACTCTGCTCAAAAGTTTCACGATTAAGTACAATTTAGGTGACGACATGGTACACAGTGTTCCGAGACATGGGAATTTATCTCTAGATCTGTGGATTTTGGGGGTCTGATGGGGATATTCTGTCCATATTTCTATGAAGAAGAAACATAGATGAGTAAACCTGTATATCGTTGCAATTAATTTATTTGCACTTATATGGAGTATAATGATTAATTTCTATATTAGTGAAGCCTACGTGATTAGAAGAAAATATATTTGTGAAAATGGAGATTTTGGGGTTGTTTTGGGGATTTTTAAAAATTAGTTCTGGGGATTTTTAGACTAGATAGACGAATTTGACGTTTGACTCGACGGCTTGAAGAAACCGTATAAAATCAAGTCATGTGGGCCGATACCTTATTTATCGTTGTTATATCAATATGTACAGCTCTTTTTGGAGAGGGTAAGATTATAAATCACATATATTTTCGTAAAATATATAAAGAAATCCTTGTTTAAACCCTAGAGTAAGCCATGTTGTTTACCGGCATTAGGCTATGTATTTTACCAAGTTGTATTTGCTAAAGGTCGACCAATTTTCATTATGGTCGTAAATTAACTTGAAATTCCATATGCGTTCTTTTAAATCAAGTTGAAGCCTTCAGAATAACAAGGCAAATCTGTTAACAATAAAAATACCTTTACCCTAGTCTAGACAAGCTAGTCTGGGGGTGATCATATCGATTATTTTTTGGCTGGTGTATATATGACGGTTAGGTGGGGGGGTTCAAGTTAATTTTCTTTTGTCGAGGTTTTGCAGAAAAAACAGAAATAGCCTATGCAGTATAGCGGCCTCGTCTTATGAACTGCTAGAAAACAGGAAGAAATATCACATTTTCTACACTCGCGGGAGGTCCTGGCCGCTTATCTACAAAGGCTCCCATTTATTTTTGGTTAAGTTTTACTGTATTACAGATTCTGATTTCGAACAGAAAATATGGTAAAGTTTTACTGTATTAGTTGGGTCCCCCATTATCGTAGGATATAGATATATATATATATATCTGAAACTATTCATTTGCGACGGGAACGAGTGTCATTTTCGAAGAGCGAAATTTTGTCTATTGAAAAAAGTAGTTTTTTTCCTAGGTTACATTGCCGTGCAATACAGTAAAATACCTTATTTTTTACTTATCATATATGTTCGAAGTGATTCTTATGCAAAATTTACTTGCATCTTCTGCAAATTAAGAATTATGGAAATATTTGCCGATGAAGTTTGTATGATTGATAACACTAAAAGGGTGGTCGCAGAGGGACGTCAGTCCCCCTTTAGGTAAGTAGTTAAGGACACGGCTTGTAGGTTAGGTTAGGGGAGGAAGTTTTAGTTAGTGTCCATTTTCTATGCATGTGGGAGGAACTGGCCACTGATAAACAAAGGTTCCCTTTTCTTTTTTTTTTTCTTTTACTTATTGCATGTTTTTGAGGTTATTCATACATAAATATTACCCGAATCTTTTGCAATTCAAAGGTCATGGGAATATTTACCGATGAAGTATGTATAATTGATAATTAACCCTTTTACCCCCAAAGGACGTACTGGTACGTTTCACAAAACTCATCCCTTTACCCCCATGGACGTACCGGTACATTCTTGCAAAAAACTGCTATTTACATTTTTTTTTTTTTGCATATTTTTGATAATTTTTTGAGAAACTTCAGGCATTTTCCAAGAGAATGAGAACAACCGGACCTCTGTGACAAAAATTAAGGCTGTTAGAGCAATTTAAAAAAAATATACTGCAAAATGTGCTTGAAAAAAAATTAACCTCTGGGGGTTAAGGGTTGGAAATTTCCAAATAGCCCGGTGGTAAAAGTGTTAACACCAAATTGCGTCTAGCGTATCATAGTCCGCTTGCCAGAACATATGAGCAGCGAGGTAATGTTTAATTGCGAGCAAAGCGTGCATACAACAACCCAAAAACCAATGAATAATTAACTCAAAGTTGTGTATGTATGATAGCGTCAACCTGTATGTATGATAATGGCTGACAATGAATACGGCAGTGTAAAGGGGATCGCAGAGGGACGCCGGCCCCCCTTTAGGTAAGTAGATAAGGACACGGCTTGTAGGTTAGGTTAGGTGGGGAAGTTTAAGTTAGTTGGTGTCCATTTTCTATGCACGTGGGAGGAACTGGCCGCTGATACACTAAGGCTCCCAAATGCATATAAAATTATGATGAAGATTCTACGAATGACGCCACTCCATTGAAAATGTGATGCAAAATCTCTTAGTCTATGTGTCTGACAATCAAAATCTCCAGTGTTTTGACTGTTTTATTACTAAATCTCTAAATCTAATTATTTGTGGCAGAAAAAAAGTTAAATTTACTAAAAACATTTTTTAAGCTAGGAAACATATATTTTCATATCAGATATCCGAGTTAGGTTGAAACTAATTTTACCCATATTTTAGCTGTCGTGCATACAATTTCATATGTGGCTTCGATTTTATGCATTTTCAATTCAGTGAACCCTCGCTACTTCGCGGTTCGACCATCGCGGATTCACCACTTCGCGGATTTTTTTCATAACCCATGTATATACATATATCGCGGATTTTCCAGAAATATCGAAAATACCGCGAAGTGACCGATGGTGCGAGATTGGAGAAAGTAAGGAAAATTGAATCGTGATTTATTTTCAATATAAATGAAATGTTGAGGAGCAACAAAGATATCATTTGTTAGAGAGATAGAGAGAGGTAAGGAATGGGAGGTAGTGAAAAGTAGCCCACAGAGACAGAGAGAGAGAGAGAGAGAGAGAGAGAGAGAGAGAGAGGGGGGTTTAAATGTAATAAACAAAAAAATTTGATAGGTTATAACACATTGGTGCTTATGTAATATCAACTGTATACTGTAGACGGTTTGAATAAGTTAAGAAATGGTATACAGGTAAATGATACTTTGTTAGTGTATTCTTACACACTCAAGAGCGGCAGCTAGATGACAGCTGATCTAATCACAGCCAAAAGTAAAAAAAAAAAAGAAGTCAACAATACTCGATTTTTAAAACAAACCCAAAATTTTAAAACAAAAGTACACGCTTTCTTAATGTGCAATTAACTATTTAAAGAGTGGCAATTTTCTAGAATAAAATGATATTTCCCAAAAAATAGTGGTTTGCTGATGAAATCGGATGCCGTATTTTTAGCTATGATTGAAATGGATGTAGACTCGGCCTAATTATTTCGTTTCGTATTTAATTGACACTAAGAAAACTAATTTGTTCCGTAACCGAAATACAAACCACGCTATTTACAAAGGGTATTACTTTTAGCGTAGCTGAAATGGCGAGCCATTAGAATTTTAACGAGGGTGTATTACCCCCCGCGCTAGTTAGCGGGGGGGTAGGGGAGTGGTAGCTAGCTACCCCTCCTCCCCCTCACACACAGGTGAATACCCACTTTCACTTTTGGCTCGGACTGTGACAGACGTCTCTGTCTTGGTCCTCGCTTGGCAGCCATTGTCTGTTTTGTCTTTACTTAATCGCTTACTTTTCTTTTACTCAATATATATGTAAACATGTTTTCATGTTTGTATATATATTTGAGTATAGAAATAAGTAAGTTTCCTTTTCAGAGGTGTGTGTGTAGTGTACGATATCTACGTGGAGGCCTCGGCAGTTAGGCCACCACGGCCTAATTTTATGGGTTGCGATCGAGTTTGACTTCGGTCTTTCTCTCTCTCTCTCTCTTGAGGTCGTTCACCCTTTTACTATGTTTTACTACGCCCTTGTAGCTTCCTTCCCGTGTGGGTGGGGTTGCTACGCCGTACATTTTGTCTCAATTAGTTTATGAATCTAATTGTAGTTGTTTTTTTCAGCTTGTAGAACGATTCCTTTCGGGGTTTTCGTTTTTTCTTTAGTGTTCATTCATTTTTAAATTACATAATTACATAGTTACATAATTATAATTGTTATAATTCTGTTTTGGTTACAGCTCTCCTTCCGCGAGTGTAAGTGGTTGTGAGGGCACGTGCCTGTTGTGTAATTCTTGTTCCTTTTCCTCGGGATTCCTCTTCGGAGCCTTCCCGGGGGAATGAATGTGTACTAATATTATTTGTTTTATTTTTTTACAGTTACCGATCTAGTTCGTTTCTGTAATATAGCAACGGTGTGAGCTGTCTGGTTGAGTCCTGGGGATTCGGCTGTTGCTGCCTCCCCCCTTGTATTGTCGTCAGGGGCGTGTCTCCTTCTACTGGTAGTACTCCCGTGTCGACGGACAGCTCTCCAGTTCATTTTAGAACAGTCAGGAGGCTTGCCTCCTTGGGCGGATAACTTTCCTTCCGAGGGAAGTTTTTTCCTGTCCAGGCTTGAGCTTTTCCTCTTTTGGGGGGTTCTTCTCTTGCCTTTTTTTCGTGCGACTATGCTCTTGGTGCTGAGCGGTCGCACCTGCAGTTTCGCTCAAGGGGCTGGGCAACTGCAGGAGCTCCTCTTCGGAGGATTGCCCCTCTTAGGTCACTGGCTGACCAGTCTCTTCCACGAAGTGTTTCTCTTTCGTTCGCGAGAGAGTACACTCATAGAGACTCCTCTTCGGAGGTTTCTTCTGTTGCTGTTGCTGTTGGCCTCCCTCGCCGTAAGGCCCTCCGTCCGCCTCGTCGTAAGGGCCTCTCATCTCCCTATAAGGGTGCTTGAGGCGCCTTTTTGAATCTCCGTTTGCAGCCTACAACTTCTTTTTCTCGATCTTCCGTCTTGGTGCAGATGGACAGCAGTCTAATCTCGTCTTCCGACGGGCAACGGTCTTCCCGACGGACAACGGTCTTCCCGACGGACAGCGGTCTTCCGACGGACATCAGTCTCCCGGCGGACAACGATCCCTTCGGGGCAAAGGGTTGCCCCCACGGGGGTTCTTCCCTTGCGTGTCAGGGTTTCCCTGCGCGCCCTTCTGTTCGTCAGCGCTCTCCTGTTCGTCAGCGCTTTCAAGATGATCTTCCCTGTGGTCCTGTTACGTGCCCTGTGCGCCCACGTTCGCCCTCGCGATCTAGAACTTCGGTTCAGGTCGGGGTCAAGGACTCTTCTTCTTTGCGCAGGCTTCCACGCGTAGCCTTCTGCTCGTCAGCGATCATCAGCTCGTCAGCGATCATCAGCTCGTCAGCGATCATCAGCTCGCCAGCGATCGTCAGCTCGTCAGCGATCATCAGCTCGCCAGCGATCTCCAGATCGCCCACGTGTGTTACAGCTGGCACGCCAACGTTCTCCAACACTTCTGAAGGAACATGGTTCGCCAGCTACTAGCTCAACTGCGGATGCTGATCGCCATCGCGCGACCCTCAACTGCAGATGCTGACCGCCATCGCGCGACCCTCAACTGCAGATGCTGACCGCCATCGCGCGACCCTCAACTGCAGATGCTGACCGCCATCGCGCGACCCTCAACTGCAGATGCTGACCGCCATCGCGCGACCCTCAACTGCAGATGCTGACTGCCATCGCGCGACCCTCAACTGCAGATGCTGACCGCCATCGCGCGACCCTCAACTGCAGATGCTGACCGCCATCGCGCGACCCTCAACTGCAGATGCTGCTCGCCATCGCACAACCCTGAACGATTGCCCGCTTACGCATGCTGCTCCTCATCGCACCACCCTGAACGATCGCCCTCCTGCAGATGCTGATCACCATCGCACCCTTTCACGCGATCATTCACCTGCGCATGCTGCTCGCCATCGCACAACCCTGAACGATTGCCCGCTTACGCATGCTGCTCCTCATCGCACAACCCTGAACGATCGCCCTCCTGCAGATGCTGATCACCATCGCACCCTTTCACGCGATCATTCACCTGCGCATGCTGCTCGCCATCGCACAACCCTGAACGATTGGCCGCTTACGCATGCTGCTCCTCATCGCACCACCCTGAACGATTGCCCTCCTGCAGATGCTGATCACCATCGCACCCTTTCACGCGATCATTCACCTGCGCATGCTGCTCGCCATCGCACAACCCTGCACGATAGCCCGCTTACGCATGCTGCTCCTCATCGCACAACCCTGAACGCTCGCCCTCTTGCGGATGCTGATCACCATCGCACCCTATCACGCGATCATTCACCTACACATGCTGCTCGCCATCGCTTACCGCCAGCGATCTTCTTCACCTACGCGGCAGCACGATCCCTCGCCGTCACGCCCATTCCCCTGCGCGCCCGCGCGATCGCTCGCCTGCGCGCCCGCGCGATCGCTCGCCTGCCGCCCGCGCGATCGCTCGCCTGCGCGCCCGCGCGATCGCTCGCCTGCGCGCCCGCGCGATCGCTCGCCTGCGCGCCCGCGCGATCGCTCGCCTGCGCGCCCTCGCGACCGCTCGCCTGCGCGCCCGCGCGACCACTCGCCTGTGCGCCCGCGCAACCATTCGCCTTTGCGCGACCGTTCGCCCTCGCGCGACCATAGTTCGCGGCGAATTCCACAGCCGGTGGTAGCAGCAGGGACGCGTGCTCCTAGGCGGCACTCGGGATCACCTCCATCCAAGCACAGGTTGGTAGTGCAGGACGAAGACAGGTCAGTACAGCATTCTTCCCACCTTCTTTTCAGGCAGGAACCGTCGTGTCCTCTCCAAAGGATCGCCCGATCCCTTTCACCTTAGCGAGGATTTCGGACTCTGTGTCCTTGGAGCAGCAGACATGGTTTGATCCGCTGGCACGGGCGTTAATGAGGGTTATGAAACCAGCACTCACCGGCCAGGGTAACAAACCAGCGGCTGTCTCTCCTACGCTGAAGAGAAAGAGAGGAGTGGACTTCGTGGTGACTTCCCCCAGGGCGAAGTTGGTTCCCAAGAGGTCGGTCTCGAGGGTCCCCTCTCCTGCACGAGTACTCTCTCCTTCTCCCGCCCTGGAAGGATTTTTGGCGGGGGGGCTTTCCGTTGAAGATTTCTCCATCGGACAAGGGGTGACTGCTTACCTCTTCCTCTGGGAGCTTACCAGGTTCTTTCCCTCCTCGGTTACGGCCCGAGGTTTGGTTCAAGGAAGCTACAGGAAGATCAAGGGTACTTTCCTCCTCTCGAGCTCAGGCACCTTGGCCTTTCGTCGTTAAGTATCTACTTGCGGACAAGCTCGATGTTTTACCATCTGGACGCACTGACTGAAGGCTTCCTTCGGGTGTCTCATCTGTGGAGGTCAACGACCTCAGACACCCTTCCATCCTTGAGAAGAGTTTTGTCTTTGCCCAAGGACAGAGACTTAAACATCTGCTGTGCGGAGTAAATCGACTTCCGGTTTCACTCCTCCAAGGCGCTTTCTTCCAGACTCTGCAGGGCTCCAGCTCCCTTTTCTTTCAACCACGTCGGCCTAAGTTATCGGCTACGACAACTGGGACAAGGTGTCCAATTGCAGTTTCCTCCTGTCAGGAACAGATGGCACGGGAGACTCCCCCGGGGGGGCATAGTCCTAAAAGGAGTTCACGAACTCTAGGATTGCAGGTTTTTTCGCTGGGAGGATGCTTAAGGTTACTCATCCGAATGACAGCTTCCCGATGCCCATTCCCGCACAATCTCTGTGAGTAGCCAAGGATATCGCGCCTGCCGTCTCTGTCAGCGAATTCAGTGTCTGAACCTCTATGCCATAGCATCAGCAGAGTTGCCCGGTTGGGCAGAATGATCCATACCTTAGGCGAAGGTCTTCCTTAGGATCATCGACGGCTTCACCCCCGGCCCCCTCAGTCGATCCTTTCTTGTAAGGAAGGATCTGAGAGGGGATGTCCATAGTCGACCTCTCAGCCCTGATCAAGTTTGTCGAACAAACTTCGGCCAGCGTAGACCAGCAGAATCGATCAGACTGGTAACGAGGCGACAGGACTCCTTTAACCCTGGATCGGAAGGACGGGTACTTTCAGTTTCCATTCCATCCATCTTCCAGGGTGCTCGTCGAATTCAGCCTAAACTGCAAGTATTCCTGCTTATGATGCAGTGTGGCTATCCCGCCGTGGCATAGCAGGTTTGTTTCCCCAGAGAACTCTCCCTGCCTTCCTCTTGGCCGCTCAGGTGCAGACTTCCGCCTCCTCTGCTGTTTGGAGGGCTGGTCAACTCCGGTAGGCTCGGGTTTCGACCTTCTTCAGCGCCGGGAAAAGCTTCCGAATGCTGACCATGAGTGTGGGCTCATGGTATTTTGCTTGGAGCCTTCTCTTCCTCTGCCTCAACATCTGGAGTATCTGGCCATGATATTGAGTCAACCGCCTTACCACGTTGGAAACCCCGCTTCTCGTCCGTCCAGCGAGGTTAAGCAACGTCGGCACTTGGATGGGTGACCACCTGGGGACGCCAGATTCTGTTACCACATCCTCCGAGCCTTCCTTTCGGTTGACTGTGGCAAGACTGAGGAGAGTCGCAGTACCTGTTCTCAGTCAAGCAGAGTTTTCAGCCCTACCTTGGAACGTTTCCTAGTTCTTCTTTCCTCATTGACCCGTTTATAGTCCGAACGGTCGCCTCAGGATAAGTTCCATGTGGGGCGATCCAAGTTCCGGTGGCTTCAGGCAATGTTTAACCGGACTCCCTGGCCCTATGGGACCAGCGGAACTATTAAACCTGCAATGGGTGTTGACCTATGGAGCCTCTTGATGGTAGTGGATATTCTCGTCCTTTCCCCACATTCTTGATGCGGTTCTCGGACTCGTCAAAGGAAAGGGGGGGGGAGCATGTTCCGGTCCAGGCCTATGGTCAAGACCTGAAGGATACCTCTCCATCATTCAGGCAGGCTTAAGGGCCTTAGTCTGGCCCCTCTTCAGTCCTACCGCTCCTGCCAAGTCGCCCCGTTGCGTGTCGACTTCATGCTAACCAGCAGGGGACGCATTTTCACACCTTCACATCTTGCAGTAGAGATACCGGGATGATTGAGATTCTCTCAATTCCACCATCGGCTCTCTCATTCCAGGCAGGGGAATGTTTCTCTCAGACTATCCAAGCAGAGCCTCATAGAGAGAGTGTACCTAGGGGTCTTTGACCTTGGGTAGCCAGCAAGTGCTGATCTGGGGGACCTGATCGCGACAGCTTGGAACCTCAAGCTTCCGCTAGTTTTCCCCCCAGTCTCAGACCCCGAGACTCTGGCAAGATGCATTCCGGTGATGGTGGGACAACTTCGACGCCTGCGTCTTCCCTCCTTTTTGTCTGCGGACAATGGGTCTCAACAAAACCAGGTTGTCTGTCAACCTTTCAATGGGAGAGCTCCACTGGGACTATGCGCAGAACGGTTTCTGGACCCTCTGCTTCCCCTGACGGAACTCCCGGGAGAGCTTCTCCCACGGCGCAGGCTACTCAAGCAACCACACTGCGACATCTCTCCCGAACCGGGGCGTCGCTTCGGCTTCATGCCTGGAGACACTACGCTTCCTCCTCTAGAAGAGACAACCCGCTACAGTCGCGGTACGGAGGTCGCGTCATCTGCGATAGTCATCCACAGGGGTCTCCCAGGCAAAGTGAAGAGTCTAAGGTGGTTGGTGCCGTGGGAGATATACCTCTTCCCGTGAGGCCTCTTCTCCAGCAATAACGGTCTTATTGCCTTTCGGCGGGAGGAAACTCCTTTCCGCTCTTGGCAATGAAGCCTGTCGCTCAGCCTTTCCCTGACCTTCAGGCTTAAAGGAATAACTTTTTCCTGCCCGCTGGATCTATTCTCGCTCATGCGAAGCTACGATCGTCCCTGCCCTAGTCGGAGGAAGACCTCCAACTTGGAGCATGGCTCGGACTTTTAGTCCTTTAAGAGATCTTCTCAAGACCCTTTACGACAGGCCTCGGATTGTTTTCCGCCTTGGGTCTTCTGCTCACTCTGGCCACGGCCAGTGTGTAAGCAATCTTCTTGGTCTCTTACTACTCCCCCCCTTTCTAAGGAAGAGGGGAAGGCAACATTCAGGCTCGCTCCTGAGTTGTTGGCTAGACTCAGAATCTGAGGGTCCCGACCCTTCGGTCCGATTCATTCAAGATTTTGAGTCTCCATTCTGTGTCTGATGTCCCAAGACCTTCTCTTTCTTGCCAGTACAGGAATCGAGAGGTTAGCGCTGGGAACAGCTGCAGTTTGGCCTCAGTTGCAGCCGATTTGGGAACACAAGGAGGACATGGGGGGAGAGTCACCAGTATACCTCTTCAGCCCGGACTCAAGGACATTCATCTCGACCTGTCTTCAGACCCTCCCCCGTCACGTCGCCCTACAGCACGATGTTGGATACATCGCAACGTCCCTCGCCTTCGAGTAATACTACTCTGTGACGCAGGTGCTACAAGCTGGAGTCTGGAAGCGTCTGATGACCTTCGCAGCCCGCTTCCTGCAGGGCGTGACCCACAGGAGTCTCGATACGTTTTCTATCGCTCTGTGGTGGCTACACAACAGCTGGTCTAACCTCAGGCTCCTTTTTGGACAGGTAGCAGAAGGTTGAGGGCATTGTTATCAGGTTTTAGTCTGCATGAACGAAAGAAATATGTCTGGCCCTTACTTCTTTCTTCATCATCCCCTCTACGGGGAAGCAGCATCCTGGTCTCTGCATAGCTGACCTCGAACCTCTGCAGGTAAACCATGCTTCCTTGTGTTCCGAGTATTGAGTCAATACTGTCGCGTCCCCCATACCCTGACGAGGTGGTATTGGGAACGTCCTAACCCAGAGTTCCTTCTGGAACTCCAGGTCAACTGCCTAAGACGGGTCACACTTCTTCCTTCACACACAAGCTTACGTAGGCCACATGGTTCCTTGCGGTGCAAGGAACTTGTGAGGTGCAGGGACTCCTTTTCTCGAGTGCGACTCACTCGGATTCTGAGTCCCCGGTAAAGCCAAAGCCAGTATGGCTGGGGACTTTCCACCCTTCCTAAGGGATAAGTCACCCTTTGTAAATAGCGTGGTTTGTATTTCGGTTACGGAACAAATGACAAATTCGAAGATAATTTGTATTTTTCCTAACCATACAAACCTTAGCTATTTACACATATTTGCCCGCCAGCCCTGTCCCCCAAGACAAGTCCTACCTCTAAGTGAAAGTGAGTATTCACCTGTGTGTGAGGGGGAGGAGGGGTAGCTAGCTACCACTCCCCTACCCCCCCGCTAACTAGCGCGGGGGTAATACACCCTCGTTAAAATTCTAATGGCTCGCCATTTCAGCTACGCTAAAAGTAATACCCTTTGTAAATAGCTAAGGTTTGTATGGTTAGGAAAAATACAAATTATCTTCGAATTTGTCATTTTAGTTTCTTCATCTAAATGTAAGTATTGTAAAACACGAAGAGAGAGAGAGAGAGAGAGAGAGAGAGAGAGAGAGGGAATCAGCTGTTGTACTCAAATGGCGTGTTTTTGTTTCGTGAGAATTTCATCGCCACGACTTTAACAACAACATACTGTACTGAACTTTACAGTAGTATACAGACTACTGTAATATGATAAAGTAAAATATTTGTAATCTATTTTATATGAAATGGGGCTATTTTTTTTTTTGTTTAAAATTTACATTTACGTATGTAAAACAACTCTCTCTCTCTCTCTCTCTCTCTCTCTCTTTCTCTCTCTCTCTCTCTCTCTCTCTCTCTCTCTCTCTCTCATAGATTGTTTTTCCTGCTTTGCTACGTATGTATGATTTTATATAGATACGGTAAATAATATTTGTAATAACATATTTTTAAATATTTAACTTAGCCGGTGAATATATAATAGCTGCAACTCTGTTGCTCGACAGACACATACAGTAAAAACTCGCCAGCGATCGCTATACAGGTTGCGGGTGTGCCCACCAGCGCCAACTGTCGGCCAGATACCACTCTCGATGTAAACAAAGACTCAATTTCTTCTCTGTCGACAAGACGTACTTTACTCGCTGTTGAACCTGGAGTTTTTCCCATCATATTTGGTGAAGTACTTTAATTTGGTTTGAGCTTTTGCAGTACAGGTGTTTTTCTTCAAATAAATCCTTGAACTCTTTTTTGGATCGGATTAATTGTTGATAACTTAGATCGTTTTTTGGAATTTTCCCTTGACTAATTCAAAATGGCTGACCTTTCACAAGTTCCCAAGTTCAGAAAATGTAATGCTAGGGACTGTCATAGGCGTCTTCCAAAGGCTTCTCTCGACCCTCACACTGTTTGTTCCAATTGTCGGGGTAAAACCTGTCAATTGGAAGATCGGTGTGAGGAATGCGTGGGCCTTTCGGAATTCGATTTTATCGAATTTGAGAAATATACACGCAGACTAGAGAGAGATAGGGTAAGGAGAAGTTCTAGGTCGGTAGATTTTTCCTCTCCACATGCCCCTGAACCTAATCCTTCCCCTGTAGTGGTTGTTCCTAACCCCCCTCCTAGCACTCAGGAACCGTCGATGCAAGACATGATGCGTGCTATCCATGCCTTGGGGGAGAGAGTTGAGGCCTTAGCAAGTGACCGAAATCAGCTCATGGCGGACGTAAAGGAACTAAAGTGCCAAAGTGCCACGACGGAAAGTGTTAAAGTGCCTAGTGTTTCTCAAAGTGTTGTGAACAGTGTTGCGCTCGAGGGTTCGTCTGTTCGTGCCTGTCGTCCTCCTAGTCCGGGACCTCTTGCAAGCTCCTCAAGCCCAGGGGAGAAGCAATGTCGTACGACTCATGGGTTCGAGAGGCCTTGATCAGCGAACAGACTTTCCCTCTATGGTATCAGGCGTATCTCCCCAAGATCGCCCCTACCAACGTAAGATGAGAGAGCCCATTTTTTACCTCGTCGTCCGAAGGTGTTTCTCGTAAGAAACCTTGGACCAAGGTCTCCAGAACTTTGAAACGTAAATCGGTCCCTTCAGGACAAGTCCAACGTCCCGGTTGTAGCCACTGGGACAGTTCGGACCCGTTGCCGTCATCGGATGACTGCTCGCCGCCTAAGAGAGGCAAAGTTGTGCCGTCTCAGTCGCTCACCCCGTCTGTTACCGCACCTGCTTCCGTAGACCCTAAATGGGTGTTACTGCAAGACATGCAGTCCAAGCTTGCGTCCTTGATGGAGGACTTCAATGCGGAGAAGGTTGCCGCTGAACCTTCTGGCCAACAACCATCCAAGCGGTCTGTTTGTGCGTCCTGTTGACGTTTGAGGTAGCATTCTCGCGTCAACAAGTTGGGGTTGTACCTCCACCGATGCGACCCAGTGTGGGTTTCCAGCCGCACGTTGACGTTAGGCAACGCACGGAGGTGGTTGGTGACGTTCAGGACGTTCATCAACCATCAGAGGTGACTTGTTTTGACGCGGGTGCGTCAACCTCCGCAACCCGGTATGGTGTTGACTGCACAACCCAGACGGTCTAAACAGTCTCGGGTGGACGGCTGTGCGTCCTCGCGCACCTGTGGTTGTTGACAGTTCCCAGACTGTTCAGCAGTTCCAGGACGCTGCGTCCGGCTCCGTCACGTATGCACCAGTGTGACCGGACTCGGCGAGTCAAACGTTGCCCACACCTTTGCCGTTTTCTCATCAGTTATCGGATGAGGAACTGTCAGATGAGGACGTTGCTGAACCACAAGAGGATCAACCTTCAGAACTTGATGAGCCTAAGGGCAGTTCAACCATCCTTGGACTTTAGAAAAGTCATGGCTGTGTTTAAGGAGTTGTTCCCTGACCACTTTATTTCTGTGGCTCCTCGTTCGCCGCCGTCAGAGTTTGTCTTAGGCGTTCCGACTACCATGCCTGCCTTTACTAAACTCGTTCTCTCTCGCTCATCCAAGAGAGCATTACGGCTGTTAGGCGATTGGTTAGAGACCAAGAGGAGTTTAGGGAAGACAGGCATTTGTCTTCCCCCCATCTAAACTCTCGTCCAGATCGAGCGTCTGGTATGCCACGGGAGAAGTTCTCGGCTTGGGAGTTCCTGCCTCTGCCCCAGGGCGACTTCTCAAGTCTTGTAGACTCTCCCCGCCGCCTTGCCATGAGACGCTCGAAGATTTGTTGGTCACCCTCGGACCTGGACACCTTCTTAAAGGTATATTTAGGGCGTTCGAAGTCTTTAACTTCCTAGACTGGTGTTTAGGAGCCCTGAGTAGGAAAATCTCTTCTGCTGATAAGGATGTTTCCTTACTCATTATGTCCTGCATGGACAAGGCCGTCCGTGATGGGTCCAACGAACTTGCGCTTCATTCACGTCCGGAGTCCTGAAGAAACGAGTCTCTATGTTCTTTCCTGTCTGCTGGAGTGATTGCCATGCCAAAGATCCGAGCTACTCTTTGCGCCCTTGTCCAAGTGCCTTTTTCCTGAAGTCTTGGTCAAGGAAATTGCCTTGTCTTTAGTGCAGAAGGACACCCACGATCTTGTTGCGTCCTCGGCTCGCAAAGCTCCCCCTTTGCCTCCTTTGTCTGCTAGACCTAGGATAGACACTCCAGCGTCTCGGTTTATCCCGCCCTTTCGTGGCAGAGCCTCCAGCAGGGGAGGTGCTCGTGCCGAAGGGAAGAGAGGGAAGAGGAAAGGATCCAAGTCCTCTAAGGGCAGAGTCTGACTGCCCTCAACTTCAGACAGCATTAGGTGCCAGACTCAAGAACTTCTGGCAAGCCTGGGAGAAGAGAGGCGCAGATCAACAATCTGTGAGGTTGCTCAGAGAGGGGTACAAAATCCCTTTTGTACGCAAACCCCCTCTAGCGACGTCCCCCATCGATCTCTCTCCCAGGTACAGAGAGGAAGAGAAGAGACAAGCCCTGAAACTGGAAGTGTCTCTTTTGCTAGAGAAGAGAGCGGTGGTCAAAGTCTCGGACCTTCAATCACCGGGGTTTTACAACCGTCTCTTCCTAGTTTCAAAGAAGACAGGAGGGTGGAGACCGGTGCTAGACGTCAGTGCTCTGAATGTCTTTGTCACAAAGACAAAGTTTACCATAGAGACCACAAAGTCAGTCCTAGCAGCAGTCAGAAATGAAGACTGGATGGTCTCTCTAGACCTAAGGGATGCCTACTTCCACATCCCCATTCACTCAGACTCCCAACCTTTTCTGAGATTCGTCTTCGAAGATGTGGTGTACCAGTTTCGGGCCCTGTGCTTTGGCCTAAGCACAGCTCCTCTCGTGTTTACGAGGCTTATGAGGAATGTGGCGAAATTCCTCCACTTATCGGACATCCGAGCCTCCCTTTATTTGGACGACTGGCTTCTCAGAGCCTCTTCCAGTCGTCGCTGTCTGAAGGATCTCAATTGGACTCTAGATCTGACCAAGGAATTGGGACTCCTAGTCAATTTGGAAAAGTCGCAGCTGGTCCCATCCCAAACTATTCTGTATTTAGGGATGGAGATTCACAGTCAAGCTTTTCGGGCTTTTCCTTCGGCCCCCAGAATAGATCAAGCCCTGCTCTCCATCCAGAAGATGCTGAAGAAAGAACGCTGCTCAGTCAGGCTGTGGATGAGTCTGGTAGGGACGCTGTCATCCCTGGAGCAATTTGTCTCGCTAGGAAGGCTACACCTCCGTCCTCTTCAATTCCATCTGGCTTTTCAATGGAAAAAGGACAAGACGCTAGAGGCGGTCTCGATCCCGATTTCCGAAAAGATAAAGTCTTGTCTGACTTGGTGGAAGGACAATATCAGCCTACGAGAGGGTCTTCCCCTGGCAGTTCAGATTCCCAACCACGTTCTCTTCTCGGACGCATCGGACTTGGGCTGGGGCGCGACGCTGGACGGTCGGGAATGCTCAGGTCTGTGGAACTCGAGTCAGAGGAGCATGCATATCAACAGCAAGGAGCTTTTGGCAGTTCATCTGGCCTTGAGAAGCTTCGAGTATCTCCTTCAAGGCAAAGTGGTGGAAGTAAACTCGGACAACACCACGGCCTTGGCGTACATCTCCAAACAGGGAGGTACCCACTCACTGACGTTGTACGAGATCGCAAGGGACCTGCTCATCTGGTCAAAAGATCGAGGCATCTCCCTAGTAACGAGGTTCGTCCAGGGCGACTTGAACGTCCTAGCAGATTGTCTCAGTCGGAAAAGTCAAGTAATTCCAACCGAATGGACCCTCCACAAGGATGTGTGCAAGAGACTTTGGGCGACTTGGGGTCAACCCACCATAGATCTCTTTGCAACCTCGCTGACCAAGAGGCTTCCAATCTATTGCTCTCCAGTCCCGGACCCAGCAGCAATTCATATAGATGCCTTCCTCCTAGATTGGTCACATCTGGATCTTTACGCATTCCCACCATTCAAGATTGTCAACAAGGTACTGCAGAAGTTCGCCTCTCACGAAGGGACAAGGTTGACGTTAGTTGCTCCCCTCTGGCCCGCGAGAGAATGGTTCACCGAGGTACTTCGATGATTAGTAGACGTTCCCAGAAGTCTTCCTCTAAGAGTAGACCTTCTACATCAGCCACACGTAAAGAAGGTACACCAAAGCCTCCACGCTCTTCGTCTGACTGCCTTCAGACTATCGAAAGACTCTCTAGAGCTAGAGGCTTTTCGAAGGAGGCAGCCAGTGCGATTGCTAGAGCAAGGAGAGCGTCTACCATTAGAGTCTACCAATCAAAGTGGGAAGTCTTCCGAGACTGGTGCAAGTCAGTTTCCGTATCCTCGACCAGTACCTCTGTAGCTCAAATAGCTGATTTTCTCTTGTACCTGAGAAAAGGACGATCCCTTTCAGCTCCCACTATCAAGGGCTACAGAAGCATGTTGGCCTCGGTCTTCCGGCATAGAGGCTTAGATCTTTCCAACAATAAAGATCTGCAAGACCTCCTTAAGTCTTTCGAGACCACTAAGGAGCGTCGTTTGGCTACTCCTGGGTGGAATTTAGACGTGGTCCTAAGATTCCTCATGTCAGACAGGTTTGAGCCTTTACAGTCAGCCTCCCTGAAAGATCTCACTCTTAAGACTCTTTTCCTGGTATGCTTAGCCTCGGCTAAAAGAGTCAGTGAGATTCATGCCTTCAGCAAGAACATCGGATTTTCGTCAGAAAAAGCTACTTGTTCTCTGCAACTTGGGTTTCTAGCCAAAAATGAGCTACCTTCTCGTCCTTGGCCTAAATCTTTCGATATTCCCAGCTTATCGGAGATCGTAGGCAATGAACTAGAAAGAGTCTTATGCCCTGTTAGAGCTCTTAAGTTCTACTTAGCTCGTACTAAACCTTTACGAGGCCAATCTGAAGCGTTATGGTGTTCGGTTAAGAAACCATCCTTACCTATGTCAAAGAATGCTTTGTCGTACTTTATCAGATTGTTAATACGAGAAGCTCATTCACACTTGAGTGAGGAATACCGATCTTTGCTTAAGGTTAAGACGCACGAGGTTAGAGCTGTCGCAACTTCCGTGGCCTTTAAGCAAAATAGATCTCTGCAAAGTATCATGGACGCAACCTATTGGAGAAGCAAGTCAGTGTTCGCATCATTTTACTTGAAAGATGTCCAGTCTCTTTACGAGGACTGCTACACACTGGGACCATTCGTAGCAGCGAGTGCAGTAGTGGGTGAGGGCTCAACCACTACAATTCCCTAATTCCATATCCTTTTAATCTGTCTCTTGAAATGTTTTTAATGTTGTTTTTATGGGTTGTCCGGAAGGCTGAGAAGCCTTTCGCATCCTGGTTGATTTGGCGGGTGGTCAAAGTCATTTCTTGAGAGCGCCCAGATTAGGGGTTTGATGAGGTCCTGTTGTATGGGTTGCAGCCCTTGATACTTCAGCTCCTGGGGGTCTGTCAGCATCCTAAGAGGATCGCTGGGCTCCGTAAGGAAGACGTACTTACAAGGCAGAGTAATCGTCTAAGTCGACTTCCTTACCAGGTACCTATTTATTTTGGTTTTGTTATATTGATAACTGTCAAAATGAAATAAAAACTCTTAGCTTATACGATGTAAACATATTTAACTGGTCTCTACCCACCTCCTTGGGTGTGAATCAGCTATTATATATTCACCGGCTAAGTTAAATATTTAAAAATGATATTTGAATTATAAAATAAATTTTTGAATATACTTACCCGGTGAATATTTAAATTAAAAGACCCTCCCTTCCTCCCCAATAGAGACGCAGTGGGATGAGAAGAAATTGAGTCTTTGTTTACATCGAGAGTGGTATCTGGCCGACAGTTGGCGCTGGTGGGCACACCCGCAACCTGTATAGCGATCGCTGGCAAGTTTTTACTGTATGTGTCTGTCGAGCAACAGAGTTGCAGCTATTATATATTCACCGGGTAAGTATATTCAAAAATTTATTTGTTCCAACACAAATACTTACCGAGAATTACTTTCTTAGGAGAGTCACTTGGAGACCTCTTTCTCGACCATTTTTGGCGCCGATATCCCTCACCCCGTTCTCCATACAGGCCTACCCCCGCCGCCACAGAATGCGCCCCGAGGGCAGAATTAGGGCAGGTCACTGCCTCTCTGGGCCATTCTCCTCATTCAGTCCTTGGTCGTGAGGTAGTGAACACCTCACTCTGTACTCTTATACTCGATCCTTTGTGCGCATTTAGTGTTCCACGTGTTCCCACCGTGGGGACTTGTGTTTTTTCGCAGTGTACTTCCCAAGTGTTTCTGTGCGTTCACTTTTCAACCGTGTCCTTACCCGGTGTTTAATTCATTTCCTTAGTGCTTGTGTCGTGCGTTGTGTGCGTTATGGAACTGTATTCCTTGATTTTCTTCAAGGAATTAATAGCTGAAAGGAAAACTTTTTTACATAAATCATTCTTCCTCCCCTTATCCTCGGTGTTGCCGTGTAGGGGCAGCTTATGTTCCTCTTCAACCACGTGTCAGGACTACTGGTCCTGGAACGTAGTGCAGTGAGTGCACTTCGGCACTAAAAGGAAGAATACATCCAAGAGGCTCATAGGAAGACGAGCCTCTCCTCGCCAACTTAATTCCCGATGCCTCGTCGAATAGAGATTCTTATACAGCCATCTTCCCCTACCCAGAGTAGGGGACGAGGTAAGTCAGTTGCGGGGAAGTGCCCATTGCTCTTCCCCAAGAGTTTGAGTGGGTGCGGTATAGCACCAAGAGGAAGTAGGCGACGAAGGGTTCGCCTAAGAAGACTAGCGCCGGGCGTCCCGCCGGGCTGAGCTTCCCTACCACCCTCTCCTACCCAGAGTAGGAGACGAGGTTGGTTTATTGTGAAGAAGATAACTCTTAAGAAGTAGTTCGAGGTAAGTACTACTTTCGGGAGTGTGTGGGGAGACGGAGTCCTGGTGCAAGCAGGCCACGTCTCCTCTGATGACCCCATGTGGGGGAAAATGTCTCTAATTCTTCTCCAGTCTCTTAGCGTATTTTTCAGTCTCTTCTGCAGCCGAGGGCCTCGCCGAGAAGGAGCCTCCCAGGTCTGTCTTGCAGGGTTCCCCGGACCGACAACCCAGGGTTTTTTCTCACCACGAAGGCCATCCTCCAGACGCAGATATAACCCTCGCAGGGAGAAATGCGAGAAGGCCTCTTCAGGCAGGCGTAAGACCGCGAAGCCTCCGGTTCACCCCGCCAACGGGTGTAACCGAGCTTCTTTACGGGCAGCCTGGCCAAATCAGCACAACTGGTTCGGCCTGTGCTGATTCGGCCCTCGGACTTAAAAGGAACGGTTCCCTCCGTCGGGTCAGCCCACGGGGATCCGCGTCCGCGTCCCCCAGCCCGCCCGCAGGTGTAACCGGGCCGCTTTACGGGCAGCCTGGCCGAATCAGCACAGCTGGTTCAGCCCTCGGACTTAAAAGGAACGGTTCCCTCCGTCGGGTCAGCCCACGGGGATCCGCGTCCCCCAGCCCGCCCGCAGGTGTAAGCGGGCTTATTTACGGGCAGCCTGGCCGAATCAGCACAGCTGGTTCGGCCCTCGGACTTAAAAGGAACGGTGCCCTCCGTTGGGTCAGCCCACGAGGATCCGCGTCCGCGTCCCCCGGAGAGAATACACGAACAGTAGTCCTCGACGGTACGGCGTTGCCAGTTCTGACCCCGAACCTGGTGCGGAGCTCCCCGCCGGGGAAACCGGTACCACCGCAAGGGAGTGCCTGGTATTCCAGAACCGAAGCTCCCGGGGAGTGCCCGGTGACCTGGCGCCTCGAGATCAAGCGGTAGGAAGGACTCTACAGGTAAGCTTAAGTCCCCGAAGCCTACGGTTAACCCCGCCCAGCGGGGGAAACGCGCTGCTGGTCGGGCGGCCTGGCCGAACCAGCCCGGCTGGTGCGGCCTTCGGGTCAGAAGGAACGGTTCCCGCTGTCGGGTCAGCCCACGGGAACCGCATCCTCGGCACCCAGAGCCTTGGGCCGACGGGAGTCCCCGCTGAACCAGCGTTGCTTGCGGTAACCCAGGCCCCTGGTGCGGACGTCCCCGCAGATGAAATCCAGGTCCTCGGCTGACGGAGAAGAGCGATCCCTGACGGAGGACTCCGTCTATAGGAGAGTGGTTAGCCTTTGCAGAAGACACCACAGATACCGGAACCTACAACAACGGATGTAGTTCCCGGGAAGTCAAGCCTTTTTGAGGATCATGCAGACTCCTTACAACCTAAGACGTCCCTAGCACTTCCTCTAACCCGAGATCTAGTACTAGAGCAGGATTATGTCGGCAAGGTAGTGGCCAACACTGCCGGGGTCCCCCAACCTTTAAGGGGGGGTCAGCAGGACATCCTTAGTCAAGGCGTTTTCAGACAGTAGAGCCTTTTCAGCCCCAGTCTGGTTCTCACCAGCAGGAGCCTCCATGATGGAGAAAATGTCGAGGGACTTAGTAAACGTCCCCTCTTGGCTGGACTGGTGGGCTTACTCTTTGGGAGGTGTAGAAGCCTCCTTTGACCCCGAGGACCCTGTCCAGCAAGGCCTTCAACCCTTAGGTTATTGACATATCAGTCTCTCACACTAACAGATAACTGGGTGTTCTGGAAGCGAGACACTGTTCTGGCGGAAGTGTCTTGGAAGGAACCAGACAGGGAAACGCGACCCATTCGCAGCTTTCCCTTGGGGGGAGAGTCTCTGTTTCCTCGGAAGGAACTAGAAACCATAATGGAGAAGGTCTTGAAATAGAAGGAGACTAACGTCCCCAGACCTACGACTCCTAGGAGACCACCCTATAAGAGGTCTGTCTCGGATAGTGCCGCGACACCCCAAGCATCTACCAGTACTACGAGGAGAGAAGGCCCCCCCTCTTCCTCCTGGTCCGCAATGCCTCAGCCCCTCTAGCTCCTTCAGGTCGGGTTACCCCGCCTCTAGGGGAAACAGGTCAGGCCGCCCCTCTAGAAGAAGGTAAGAGTGGGAGGCCCCTATCCCCACCCAACCCCCGGGTTGGAGGGTGACTCAGGCGTCATTGGCAAGCATGGAGGGCTCAAGGAGCGGAACCTTGGACAGTGTCCTTACTAAAGAAGGGCTACGGACTTCCACTCCTAACGGAACCACCCACGATTTTTCCGGCCAACCGGATAGAATGGCTAGATCCCAAAGACCCGTTTAAGAGGACCGCCCTTCAATAGGAGGTGTCGTCCATGCTAGAGAAGGGTACCATGGAAGAAGTTCTTCTCCCAGGGCCAGGTGTCTACAGCCGCCTATTCCTGGCAGTAAAAGCGACCGGGGGGTGGAGACCGGTTATAGATCTGTCAGCTCTCAACAGGTTCTTCAAGATGACGGACTTCTAAATGGACACGCAAAATTCAGTCCTGCTGTCCTTGAGGGAGAAAGATTGTAGGATACCATCGACCCCAAGGACGCATACTTCCAGATTCCGGTCCACACCTCGGGTCGGAAGTTCCTCCGGGTAAAATAGGGTTCCCAGTTCCTGCAAGTCAGGACCCCCCTTTTTCTTTGGTCTGTCAACAACGCCCAAAGTATTCGTGAGAGTCCACACCGCTGTCGCAGTGGGGGCGCACGAACGAGGCATACGCCTTATCAGATACCTGGACGGCTGGTGGCTTCTTCCCGCCTCAAAGGTCCTCTTGGAGGGACAAGGGAGAAGTCTCCCCCAGTTTTGCAAGGATCTGGGGAACGGAATCAACCCGAAGTAGCCAAATCTATTCCCTTCCACCGGAATGAACTACTGGGGAATAACATTAGACTTTTTTCGGGGAGAATTTTTCCCTTCGGAGAATAAGATATGAAACCTCAGGCTCATTAGTCAGCCGTTCCTGTCAGAACACCCCAGGAGGGCGGAAGACGGGCAGAGGCTGACAGGTCTCCTGGTCTCCCTGGAGAACCTAGTTCCCCAAGGGAGGGTAAGGCTCAGTTCAGTCCAATGGAATCTCAGGAACCTCTGGTGACAGACGGGTTCGCAGCAGGTGCTAATCCCAGTCATTCCAGACACGAGACCCTCCCTAGAATGGTGACATTGCCAGTCGAACTCACTCAGGGGGACGTCCTTCGGGACCGGCCCTCCCGAGTTACTACTGTTCACAGACGCCTCCAACCAGAGATGGGGAGCCCTTCCCCTCGACGAAGCGGCATGAGAGACCTGGTTGGAAGGGGAGAGGCAACTCCACACAATGTCCTGGAGTTGGAAGTAGTCCAGAAGGCGTGCCTACACTTCACAAGTCTGCTAAAGGGGAACACCGTGGCGTGGATGAGCGACAACACCACGGTAGTGGCATACATAAACAAGCAGGGTACTTGTAATCGAAGGAGTTGTGCGATCTCACCATAGAGAATCTAGATTGAGTGGTAGGGAATCAAGGGGTGATGTTAGCAAGGTTCATTCCCGGAAAGTAAAACGTCCTGGCCGACGGCCTCAGCAGAATGGGCCACATAGTAGGGACAAAATGGTCCCTTTTCCCCCTTTTCACGCTGATAAGACAAGTGCTCAGCAGAATAAAGGTGGCTCGAAACCTACAGATGACTTTGGTAGCGCCCTGGTGGCTAGACAGAGAGAGTGGTTCGCGGACCTAAAAGACCTATCGAGTCAACCGCCGTGGCCTCTGTCCGTCAGGTCAGACCTTCTGCACCAGCCTCACTTTCTCAAGCTCCTCGGCAGGCCTCTCTCCCTACGTCTTCACGACTGAAGACTAAGAGCTGCTCCTGAAGAAGGATAGATATTCTTCCTCCACGGCTAAGAGAATGTCTCTATTCCTAAGAAGTCGCCACCCGCGGTCTTCCAGACAAAATGGACCTCCGTCGCGAAGTGGTGCGCTGAGAGGTACATTAGACCTCTTAAGGCCTCTGTCCCAGACATGGCAGTTTTTCTGGTGTTTCTCAAGGACAAAGTGGAGAGGTCAATCCCAGCCATAAAAAGGGGTTCGGGCTGCCTTAGGCCAAGTCTTCCTCCGGAAGGGCATCGTCCTGGGGGCCTCGAGACACATAGCGATGCTTGTCAAAAGCTTCGAGCAGTCTTACCCCCCTCAGGCGGGAAAGGTGCCTCAGTGGGACTTAGGCAAGGTCCGGAAGATGATGTGTCGCTCCCACTTTGAACACTTGAAAGATATCGTGAACAAAGATCTCACCCTCAAGGCCGTCTTCTTGCTGGCCTTGGCGTCAGATAAGAGAGTGGGAGAGATACATGGTTTGTCATTCGACTTCTCTCACTCCGACCAGGTATCAGGAACCTCTTCGTTTCCACAGGTGTTAATAGGAAGCAAGTTCCCGAGAACACCATTTCCTGCTGGCTGAGACAAGGCATCGCTAGAACCCATGAAGAGGATAAAATGGCAGTGCCAGGCACTCCCCGGACCCATGACATCAGGGGTCTGAGCACCCCCTTGCCCTTTGAGAGAAACATGGCGGTGAGGCAGATCCTACAGACAGGTACTTGGTCGCACCAGTCAAACTTTACTGCCCACTACCTCAAGGGTTATTCAAGGAAATCCTTGGACGGGTTCTCCATTGGGACAGTCATGGCCGCCCTCCGGGCTGTGTAGCGGTAAGGCCAGAGGCTGTACCCAACGATGAACACATTCTTCGCGACTACATCCGGAGAAAATCGTCAGAAGAATTTTTAAGAGGTAAAATCTTAGGTAATAGCGTAAGGTGGCGCAGTTACCCTCACTCCCGTACTCTGATAGGTCCCCGCATTCCATAGCCCTCTAGGCCCTACGTGCCTAGTCAAGTGTCAGAATAGCACTCCCGCCTCCTAAAGTATAAGTCTCCTAAGAAAGTAATTCTCGGTAAGTATTTGTGTTGGAACAAATCAAAAATTCTAAGTAATTTTTATTTTTCCTAACATACTTACCGAGAATTACTTTCGGGTAATGGCCCTCCCTTCCGTCCCCGAGTGCCATCCTTCCATTGCCAAGTTGGGCTATACGACGGACTGAATGAGGAGAATGGCCCAGAGAGGCAGTGACCTGCCCTAATCCTGCCCTCGGGGCGCATTCTGTGGCGGCGGGGGTAGGCCTGTATGGAGAACGGGGTGAGGGATATCGGCGCCAAAAATGGTCGAGAAAGAAGTCACCAAGTGACTCTCCTAAGAAAGTAATTCTCGGTAAGTATGTTAGGAAAAATAAAAATTACTTAAAATTTTTGATTTTATAATTAAAATATCATTTTATTAAAGCTTTTACTGTAATATCATTATTTATCACTTTCATCATGCGCGTTAAATTCCTTAGTTTGTTTACTGAGCGTACTTTATGACGCCGTCGTTTCAGGCGGCGTCATAAAGAGAAACATTTCATTTGGAAGTCCTAAGAAAAATTAAGTAAAACATACTGTACTGAATAATCAATATAATCGATGCAGAAACTAACCTATACACAGATGTGTAAATGCGTTTGTTTCTTCATTATAATCAGAGATAAATGTAAACAAAACATTGGTTGCCATTTTTTACCGTGCTTTTTGGCGTGTTTAGGAAACCCATGATATAAAGTCGCCCTTAATATTTGTGCCTGTTTTAGTTTAGGGTACGTTAGTACATGCATTAAGTATTCTGTACATTAAAGGGTAGTTTGTTAACAGTACTACGTACAAGGGAAGGTTTTAAAAGTCTGAATATACATGTTAAATAAATAGGTAAATATGGTGTCACTACTTCGCGGATTTTCACCTATCGCGGCCGGGTCTGGAACCTATCTACCGCGATAAACGAGGGTTCACTGTAATATGAAATACAGAAGCAGGGGATATTTCTATGAAATCTTATTTATTTGTGTACATTACAAAATTAATTTTAATATCTTTGCTAAGGGGCTAGAGGTTAGTTTGCAGCTCTACGGACACACTGCCCTAAAGTCTTTTTGTTCTGACACAGATACAAACCTTCGCTATTTATTAGGGTATTACTTTCGGCAACGCCGAAAAGCAGCCAAGACGATTTTAGTGAGGGATAATTACCCCATCCGCTAGTTAGCGGCAGGGGGTTGGGGTAGACTAGCTACCCTGCTCACTCACACCTGTCGGTTGAGTAACCACTTTTACTTTTGACTTTATTACTTTTTCTTTTGTGTGTGTCGGTGTGTGTATGGTTATTGTTCCGCTATGCGGACATATCCTGGGATTGAGGGCGGCCGCTGCGGCACCTTCATGTCGTCCTTGGAGACAGACCCACATCCTTTATGCCCAGCTTGCCGGGAACTCAGTGTTCGCGGGACAACACCTGTTCTGAATGTAGGGAGTGGCCTGCCTCCCAGTGGTAGAGGTTTGCACGTAAGAAGAAGTAGTAGTCTAAACGCGAATCTTCGCTTTCGGGGTCTTAATCGAAATCGAAGAAATCGCGGGCTTCTGCTTCCTCTACTCCCAAATCTCTGTCTGAAGCCAATCCTCGACCAGGATCGAGCAGTAGCGCAGGGCTTGTGACTCCAGGTCAACCCTGGGGGATAGACGAGGATGACGGCTCTCCTAGTGAGTCGGCTCCTTCTCTTTCCCCAGGGAGCGCCTGTTCCCTGCCAGACCTTGGGTCTGGTTCCGACACCAAGGAGTTAGCTAACCCACCAGGGGCGGTGGCAGGGCTCTCTCCAAGGCGGGCTTCTCCTTTGGGGGAACATATCTCTCGTTCGTGAGAGAAGGTTGCCTCTGTGCATCGGCAATCTCCTTACGCTTTAGGTTCTCCTCCAGGGGCGGAAAGAGAACCTTGTTATAAGCATAGTTCTCCTTTGGGCGAACTTTCCTCCCCTACGGAGGATTTATCTGTCGATTTTAATCAGTCTCCCCCTCGGGCGGAGTCTGTTGTACGTTCCTCCCGGAGGTTCGTAGAGTGGAGGGGTGGGTAACCCCTCTCCACCCCGGGCGTTCTCCTCCTTGGGCTGTGAGGAAACGTCTTTTTTAACCTGCTGGTTCTCCTCACGTTGATCCTTCGGGGTCTCGTGACGATCACCTTTCGGGCTGGTGTGATCGTAAGTCTTCGGACTCTAGTCATGTTGATCCCGCGGGTTCTCATGACAGCAGGAGTCCTTCGGGTCTCCGTCGGGCTGAACCTTCGGGCTCTCGCGACTTGAAACCTTTGGGTTTCTCTTACGCTGAACCCTCGGGCTCTCGTAATGACGGTAGCGTTGAACCTCCGGGTTCTCGTACCGTCAGTCACACTGATCCTTCGGGATCTCGTGACAGAGGAACCTCGATTCCTCGTTACGCTGACCCTTCGGAGTCTTGTAACCTGAGTTATGCTGAACCCTTGGGCTCTCGTAACTCTAGTCGCGCTAACACTTCGGTGTTTCGTGACAGAGAAACTCCAGTTTCTCGTTGCGTTGCTCCTTCGAGTTTGTGCAACACAGTTCACGCTGAACTTTCGGGTTCTCGTGACCAGAGTCATTCTTATCATGAGAGAGTTTTTAAACTATCGTTGTGTTGATCGTTCGCGCTCACACAATACAAGCTATCGTGAACCTTCGGCTGAGCGTAGCAGTGAGTTCTCTCAACAACCTGAGAGCTCTCGCGTGCACGGCCAAATTGGCACGCTCTGTAGTGGTTTGCGGACTGTGGCCAAAGGTAGCACCCAAACTGCCTACTATCTGAATGGCGACCACAACCCGTCGTTCACTACACAACAAACATACAACGGTGGAATACCCAAAACACCTAAGTAACAGTTCAACAGACCGGAGTACGGGGCACCACCCCTTGATTTATACTGGACAAGGGGACCCAGCTAGAACCTGACTTACCCCTTTGCTTCTCCTGTCTTTAGCTTGGTGATCATAAGTAAAAGTATAAGAACATCAGGTTTAAGGGAATATCATAATTTAAAAAACTAAGAAAAAAAACATTAGCTAAGAAGGGGAGCACATTGGTGTAAGGAACTGAAATGAGATGCTGTATTCTTAAAAACAAAAAATATTTATTTGAAAAAACTATTAGGAATAATATTATATCAATTAGAATAATCAATTAAAGGAAAAATTAGCCTCCCTTTTGCATATTGTACAAGCAAGAGAACTGAAATAAGATGCTGTATTCTTAAAAACAAAAAATATTTATTTGAAAAAACTATTAGGAATAATATTATATCAATTAGAATAATCAATTAAAGGAAAAATTAGCCTCCCTTTTGCATATTGTACAAGCAAGAGAAAAATACTAAGCTACATGCAAGATATATCACTACATGGTTACAAAATGGAACTTCAGAATCCTAACAAAACCATGACTGCAGAACCTGAGGATTTGAAATACTTAGAAATATTAGGATTGTCAACATAGCCTCTAAAACAAAACAAAAAAAAACATTTTTTCAGAACTAAGCTTAAAGGAGAACCCCGCAATACTAGAGTTTTATAACATCGGTAATGACCAGTAATAAACTTGAACACTTACTATCTAATGAACCATCTATAAAGAACATATAACGGTGAAAAATACAGTACCACAATAATTTTCCCTAAATCAATACTGTCCTCATCAATCTCCCATCCACCATCATGCTGCAAAGTCACTTAAACAGTCCTAAATTCTGAACAGTACTGCCGCATACGATGCCGTGCAGGTCTCTGCGGGCCCACTATAACAATACTCGAACACAGTCATTCTCCGCCTAACATATGAATTCACTCCTTGGACCTCCGACCAAATATGCCATTTCAATAGCTCCTGTTAACTATTAATGTTTATGACACTCTCATATAGCAACACAGTAGCTTACTTCTAGTTACAAGGCAAGTTATATGGATACAGAGCAGCATCACAGACTGGTAACAGGCAATATTCTAAATTCTCTAGAGAATACCCTAATTCTCTCTCCCTTACACTCCCTACTGAGTGTAGGGGGCTGCTGTCAATACCTTGATTATACAACTGTCAATACCTGGAAATAAGATAATAACGAATCAAGACATTTTTTGAAAGATTTCACAGAGGGATATATATATATACAAAAAATTACTATTTTTCAATATTAAACTTACCCGATAATCATGTAGCTGTCAACTCCGTTGCCCGACAGAATTCTACGGGAGGGATACGCCAGCTATCACTATACTAGAAGGGGGTGTACTCACAAGCGCCACCTGTGGCCAGGTACTACAGTACTTGTTGTTGACGCCACCTCACTTTTTCCTCTGTCGTGCTTCCGGCAAGACGTTCTTGGATACGCTTATGATTTTGGAGTATTGTTCACGGTTTGGTGAAGTATTTCTCTAAAATTTGCAGCTATTCGCTATACTGGAAACTTCTATATTAGCTTAGTTAGCTTTTGGAATTAATTTGATTAATTATGGTGACGAAGAGAGTATGAACTCTCTTTCACCTTTAAATGGCCGACCCTTCCCTTAGACGGAAGTGTTGGTGTCTAAGAGAGTATAGACTCTCTTTCTTAATTTTGCTTAACAAAAGTTATAGATTTATTTTATATCTCTCCGCCTTTTATAGGCCTCTTCGATTAACTTCCTTTTATTATAAACTTATTAAAATTAATTTTTATATTTGTTTATATTCGACCTTTCCTAATAGTAGGCGGTCTTTTCTTGGTACCGAAGTTAATTAACATTGAGCCCGTCATTTCGGTTTTACCTGTTAACATATTTTGCTATTTTAATGTTTTTGAAAGAATTTCTTTGATAGTCTCGTACTGTTTTCAAAGTTGAACTAACGTTTTGTTTTGTCTCTGCAGTTGTTGACGTTCAGAACGTTCAACTTGCGCTCTATCGTCACGATAGAGAGAGAATTTTCACGGTGTCACGTTGCAGTAAGAGTAACCGTGTCTAGCGTTTTGTTCATTCTTTCTTAACTTAATGGTTTTAATTCTAATAAATTGGGAAATATTTCAGTTTTTTCCTTTAACAATAATATGTTTTAACGATATATATGATTGGGCTCTTCTCTCAGGTTCTAAGTCAAGAGAGAGAGAGAGAGAGAGAGAGATAGAGACGGAGGGAGAAAGAGGAGGATAAACGTTTCGTTCAAGCGAGTAACGTTGTTATCGTTTTTGCTCTTCTCCCTAGTCTCTTTACGGGAAGAAGGTAAACGTTTCTAGAGTTTTTTCTTGTTCTCAAGCTTTATGCGGTGAGAGATTTTAAACGTAGTTTATTTGATCTAGTGTTTAGTCTCTTTCCAGCCACTGAATTATTTATCTTTCATTAGATTTTTCTGTTACATTGTAATTCTGTTTTCGCAATTACTAACTTTTGAGAAAGGATAGAATTGCGTGTTTCAGGTACAAACCACTTAAAGTTTCGAGTTCAGTGAAATAAGTGCAAACAGAAAATCAAAAGTGATAAGTGATTAGCGCAAAGTGTGTCAGTGTTGTGCGTGAGGGTACTTCTGTGCGTGCCAGGCGTCCTCCCAGTCCGGGACCTCTTGCAAGCTCCCAAGCCCAGGGGAGAAGCAATGTCGAAGGGCAAAAGGGTTCGGCAGGCCTTGATCGGCGCACAGAAGTATCCTCGGTGGTTGCGGGCGTGTCTTACAGAGACCGTCACTCCCACCCGCAGACGATTGAGCCCTTATTTTGCTCGTCTGCAGAAGAAATTTCGGGGAGAAAACGCTGGTCTCAGGTCTCAAGACCTCTTAAACGTAAAGTCCAGACCTATGCCAGATGTACGAAGTTAGAGTTCAACAACCCGGATGCAGTCATTAGGTTAGCTCTGACTCTCCTCAGTCATCAGGTGACTGCACACCTCCTAAGAGAGGTAAGGCGATGCCTCTACAGACCTCATCTTCTATTAAGGCTTTGCCTTAACAGACCTTATCGTCTGTTGATCCCAAGACGACTTTGCTGCAGTCCATGCAGTCGCAGCTTGCGGTCTTAATGCGTGAGTTTCAGGCTGAGGTTACCAGCGGTGTGCAGCAACCTCCGCCTCCTCCTGCGAGAGCTCCGCCTCCGCAGTCCAGTCTGCCAGGCGTACGAAGTTGAGGTTCCTCAGGCTACCTTACCGCGTTCTGAGTTGCCAGTTACCAGCGTTGTGCAGCAACCTTAACCTTCCTTAAGGCAACCTCAGCAATGGGAGCAGGAGTCTTATGCCTTACTTCCTCCGCTTCCGCTTGCGGTTCCACCAGCGAGGCAACAATCTCTTGAGGTACGACAACCTCTTCCATCAATGAGGCAGCCACCTCAGCACTCGCTGCAGCGACCACCTTAGGCTAGCACCTCAGGAACCTCAACTCGCGAGACAAGAACTGCGTTCTGCGCAGCCGCTACCTCAACTCTCGCAGCTCACACCTCAGGAACCTTAACTCGTTCCTCAGGAACCTGCTACTGCGCATCCGCAACCCTTACAGCAAGCGCAACTCTTAAGGCAGCAACCTCATGCTATGAGTCAGCCACCTCAACGCATGCATCTGCCATTTTTTCCTCAACTTGAGCTTCTTCCCATTCAACTTGGGAATAACAAATGACAATAATAACACCTCATTACTTTCATAACTTGCATTTGTAATCATATACATGTATGCCTACACAAACATTATGATAATGGAGGTTATTTGTATTACTTATATAAAAATATATATGTATTCCTTGCAATATATTTTTAACAAATCGCAAAATATGGCAAAAATATCTTCTAAACAAAAATGAATCATGAGTTATGAATGTAAGGTAATATTATGTTGATATTAAACCCCATGCAAGCATGCATGAAGTAATGCAGTGTTGCCAACAGGGCGAGTTTCCCTTTCCTGAGGTGAAGTAGATTATAGTACATTTAGTGTAGCTTAATTCTACGATTATCATGCCGGCTATCAAATTCATCAACAAAACAGTCTAAATCAATTCCCTCGGCACGTGCACTTTCAATGAACGGTAATGCGATATTACTCACTCTAGCACTGGTCATGGAATTTCTGAGAAATGTTACACGCCATGCAACACGCTCTGCTTACCTTACAGCATGCTCTACATACAGCATGCTCTGCATACAGCATGCTCTGCATACAACATGCTCTGCATACCTTACCGCATGCTTCTCAGTCACACATCTTTGGTTGTTGCCAACTCACTAGACTGTCAAGCAGTTTCATAACGTTGCCTTCTAGTCTGCTGCTTTTGCACCAGTGAAACCCTCACTGAGAGAACTTAGCTTTTCTCGGATATGGTCCCTGTAGATGAGAAAGTGCTTTTCTCCCTCCTTCTGATATTCCCTTGAGGACTCTGTCATTTGGAGAGGAGCCTTTAGCTGCGTAGCCTCCTATGGACTTTTATTTAAGCATAACATGCTTCCAGGGAAGGTAATGGTTCCACTTCAGTCGCTAATCCCGTCTGTTACCACACCTGCTCCCATAGACCTTGAGCTGTGTTGCAAGACATGCAGTCCAAGCTTAGTCCTTGTTAGAGGATTTTTTTGTTTACGGAGTCAATGTGTCACTGGGAAGACGTTCAACAACCAGCAGAAGTGACTTGTTGTGACGCAGTGCGGCAACCTCAGCAACCCGATAAGGAGTTGTCTGTACGACCCAGACAGTCTAGACAGCTTCGGGTTGTCACTGTACTTCCTCGCTTCCCCATGGTTGACAGTTCACAGACTGTGCAGCAGTACCATGATCTTGTGTCCGGCTCCGTCAGACGACTGGCTTTTAAGAGCTCCCACAAGTCGTCGCTGTCTGGAGATTCTCAAATGGACTATGGATCTGACCAAGGAACTGGGCCTCCTGGTCAATTTTGAGGAGTCTCAGCTCGTCCCATCCCAGACCATTGTCTCCTTGGGTATGGATCTTCAGAGTCGAGCTTTTCGGGCTTTTCCGTCGGCCCCAAGGATCTTCCAAGCCCTAGAATGCATCCAGAGCATGCTGAGAAGGAACCGATGCTCAGTCAGGTAGTGGATGAGTCTAACAGGGACACTTTCATCGCTGGCCCTGTTCATCGTGTTAGGGAGACTCCACCTCCCCCCCCTTCAGTATCATCTAGCTGCTCACTGGATAAAGGACATGACGCTAGAGACGGTCTCAGTTCCTGTTTCCGAAGAGAGGAGGTCTTCTCTCGCGTGGTGTAAGAACAGCTTTCTTCTCAAGGAAGTCTACCTTTGGCTGTTCAGAAACACGACCGCCGTCTCCTCTCGGACGCATCAGACACGGGCTGGGGTGCGACTTTGGACGGACAAGAATGCTCGGGAACATGGAATCAGGAGCAAAGGACACTTCACATCAATTGCAAGGAGTTGTTGGCGGTTATTCTGGCCTTGATAAACTTCAAGTCCCTCCAGCTTAACAAAGTGGTGGAGGTGGACTCTGACAACACCACAGCCCTGGCTTACATCTTCAAGCAGGGAGGGACTCTTTCGTGGAAGTTGTTCTAGATCGCAAGGGACCTCCTCATCTGGTCTAAAGATCGAAAGCTCACGCTGGTAACGAGGTTCATTCAGGGCGGTATGAATGTCATGGCAGATCACCTCAGCCGGAAGGGTCAGGTCATCCCCACAGAGTGGACCCTTCTCAAATATGTTTGCAGCAGACTTTGGGCCCTGTGGGGTCAGCCAACCATAGATCTGTTCGCTACCTCGATAACCTAGAGACTCCTGTTGTATTGTTCTCCGATTCCAGACCCAGCAGCAGTTCACGTGGATGCTTTTCTGCTGGATTGGTTCCATCTCGACCTGTATGCATTCCCGCCGTTCAAGATTGTCAACAGGGTACTTCAGAAGTTCTCCTCTCGCAAAGGGACACGGCTGACGTTGGTTGGCTCCGCTCTGGCCCGCGAGAGAATGGTTCTTAGAGGTACTGCAATGGCTGGTCGACATTCCCAGGACTCTTCCTCTAGGAGTGAACCTTCTAAGTCTACCTCACGTAAAGAAGGTACACCCAATCCTCCACGCTCTTCGTCTGACTGCCTTCAGACTTTCGAAAGACTCTCAAGAGCTAGGGGCTTTTCGAAGGAGGCAGCCAGAGTGATTGCCAAAGCAAGGAGAACATTCACTCTCAGAATCTATCAGTCTCAAGGGGAAGTCTTCCGTAGCTGGTACAAGACCAATGCAGTTTCCTCAACCAGTACCACTGTAACCCAGATTGCTGACTTCCTGTTATATCTAAGGAAAGTAAGATCCCTTTCAGCTCCTACGATCAAGGGTTACAGAAGTATGTTGGCAGCGGTTTTCCGCCACAGAGGCTTGGATCTTTCCACCAACAAAGATCTACAGGACCTCCCTAGGTCTTTTGAGACCTCAAAGGAACGTCGGTTGTCCACTCCAGGCTGGAATCTAGACGTGGTCCTAAGGTTCCTTATGTCATCAAGATTTGAACCTCTCCAATCAGCCTCTTTTTAGGACCTCACATTAAAAACTCTTTTCCTCGTGTGCTTGACAACAGCTAAAAGAGTAAGTGAGATCCACGCCTTCAGCAGGATCATTGTTTTCACATCTGAAACGGCTACATGTTCCTTGCAGCTCGGTTTTTGCTAAACGAGCTTCCTTCACGTCCTTGGCCTAAGTCGTTCGAGATCCCAAGCCGGTCCAACTTGGTGGGGAATGAACTGGAGAGAGTACTTTGCCCAGTTAGAGCTCTTAGGTACTATCTAAAAAGGTCTTAACCTTTACAAGGACAATCAGAAGCCTTATAGTGTGCTATCAAGAAACCTTCTTTTCCAAGTTCTAAGAACTCAGTTTCTTACTATTCAGGCTTCTGATTAGAGAAACACATTCTCATCTGAAGGAAGAAGACCTTGCTTTGCTGAAGGTAAGGACACATGAAGTGGGAGCTGTGGCTACTTCAGTGGCCTTCAAACAGAGCCATTCTCTGCAGAGTGTTATGGATGCAACCTATTGGAGAAGCAAGTCAGTGTTCGCATCATTCTATCTCAAAGATGTCCAGTCTCTTTATGAGTACTGCTACACCCTGGGACCATTCGTAGCAACGAATGCAGTAGTAGGCGAGGGCTCAGCCACTACATTCCCATAATCCCATAACCTTTTAACCTTTCTCTTGAATACTTTTTATGGGTTGTACGGTCGGCTAAGAAGCCTTCCACATCCTTGTTGATTTGGCGGGTGGTCAATTCTTTCTTGAGAAGCGCCGAGGTTAAAGGTTGTGATGAGGTCCTTTAGTATGGGTTGCAGCCCTGTATACTTTAGCACCTTTGAGTTGATTCAGCCTTCCAAGAGGAATGCTACGCTCAGTAAGGAAGACGATCTTATTAAAGGCAGAGTAACGGTTCAAGTCGACTTCCTTACCAGGTACTTATTATTTCATTGTTATTGTGGATAACTGATTATATGAAATACGGGATACTTAGCTATCCTTTAGTCTTGTACACTGGTTTTTCACCCACCCCCCTGGGTGTGAATCAGCTACATGATTATCGGGTAAGTTTAATATTGAAAAATGTTATTTTCATTAGTAAAATAAATTTTTGAATATACTTACCCGATAATCATGATTTAATTGACCCACCCTTCCTCCCCATAGAGAACCAGTGGACCGAGGAAAAAGTGAGGTGGCGTCAACAACAAGTACTGTAGTACCTGGCCACAGGTGGCGCTTGTGAGTACACCCCCTTCTAGTATAGTGATAGCTGGCGTATCCCTCCCGTAGAATTCTGTCGGGCAACGGAGTTGACAGCTACATGATTATCGGGTAAGTATATTCAAAAATTTATTTTACTAATGAAAATAACATGTTTCATAAGATACAAATCCACTAAGCTTTCTTAGATACAAAATACTTTTATTCCAGCACAACCAAGTTGGCGCGCACGGCCAAATTGGCGCGCACGGCCGAATCGGCACGCACGACTGCCCTGGCGCTTGTAAACAAAATGGCGATCATGGCACGCAGGTTCATCCTATGGTGCGCCATATGCACGAACAGCCTGTTGCTCGCCATGCGCGCGAACAACCTTCCACCCGTGAGCAACTGTATGCGCGCCAGGTGGGCGAACAACCTCATGCGCGAAAAAGGTGCGCACAATCGGGAGAGGCGCACCTGAGCTCCCTTCCGCCTACCAACAGTTCGTCGCAAGAGCGCACGACCATCTTGGCACTCACAATCAGTCTCTCGAGCCTCTTGGGCCTCAACAGATACAACGGTCGCCTGTGCAACCGATTGATTGATTGAAAGTTTTCTGGCATCCTGGCATCTAAGGTCATTGATGCCTATAGCATTTATTATATATGAAAATAAGAGAGAATTCAATTAAAACCATAAAAGTTAAGAAGTCCTGACAATAGTTAAATAGTTTTCAGAAGACCTGCTTCTGAAATAAATCTAAAAATTCCGCTCGCATAGTAGGACACATCATGTCCAAGAATCTTGGCAAGGATGAACCTGCCATCCTCACCTCGAGCCTCAAACAGATATCTATTTCTTAAGTTAGTAAAATTAAGGCATTCGGTCAACAAATGCCTCACTGTTAAAGGTACCAAACAGTCCTCACAATATGGTTGGTGTTGGCCCTTCAGAAGAAACTTGTGTGTCAACCGTGTGTGACCAATAGGAGACGGCAAAGAGTCGTCTCCCATTTTCGGGGTATCATGGTATACCTCCAAGGTGATATGATATTTGTTACTTCCCTCAGTTTATTGCCATCTTGACTATCCCAGTGCTGTTGCCATTTATTACAATCCAATTTCTCGATGTAAGGTAGGAAATCATTACAGGGAATGGGATACCTCCTTGGTAGCAACTCGGATGCCGCATTCTTCGCCAGTAAATCTGCCTTCTCGTTCCCAGACACACCTACATGTGCTGGAACCCAACAAAATCGAACTGTTATACCTCTCCGTCCAATAATAAAAAGCCATTCTAAAATCTTTAAAAATAGAGGTTTACTAGAATTAAAAACTTCTAAAGCTTGAAGAACACTCCTTGCATCACTAAAAATTGTAAAATTACCCTCCTTTTCCAAAGCTATTTTCTCAATAGCAGTTAGTATGCCATACAGTTCAGCAGTAAATATGGAAGCTGTTAGAGGAAGTGCACCTCTACAATTAAAATCATTACTATGTACTCCAAATCCAACGGCAGTATCAGATTTAGAGCCATCAGTATATATAAAAGTCGATCCCCTATGTTCTTCAACATGTTCCATAAAAAGAGATCTGGATTCTAAGTCAGTCATATTCTTCTTAACTCCAATAAAGTATTTACAAAAAGATATGTCAGGTAATTTCCATGGAGGCGTTGATGATACCTTGAATGGAAGCACCTTAATTCTAATTATATCCAGATTGTTTAATAAGTGTTTCATCCGAAACCCAAAAGGTTGAGGAGATTTTGGGTGCAACTCGAAGTAGGTTGAGTGCCTTACAAGGCTTGCAGTCTGAAATGCTGAAGAATTAGGGAGTCTTTGCAATCTAAACCAATACCGAATAATAGAGGACATTCGGTAAAGGTCTAGAGGCAACTCCCCAGCATCCACAAGGAGACTTTAGATAGGTGAGGTTCTAAAAGCTCCTGTGGACAATCTTATACTAGCATGATGTATAGAATCTAATATTTTTAACCGGCTTGGGGTTGCTGAGGAGGATATTTCGCATCCATAACTAATTTTGGATAAAATCAAGGCCTTGTATAATTTTAAAATTGTATTGCGGTCTGCTCCCCCATGATGTATGGGACAATACTTTTAAAAGATTCATAGCTTCAACACATTTAGCTTTTAATGCTTTTAAGTGAGAAACCTATGTAAGCCTACAATCAAGTAACAACCCTAAAAATTTAGCTTCACTTGCACATGGGATCCGTTGACCTTTGATGTATATATCCGGGTCTGGATGTACTCACCGGATACGACAGAAATGGACAATTTTAGTTTTACTTGTCGAGAACTTAAATCCATTCATATTGGCCCAATGGATAATTTTATCAATAGAGTTGTATTTTTCTCTCGACCATTGCCATTCTACTCCCAGCAAATGATATTGAGAGATCATCCACAAATAATGTTGCGAGAACATCCCGGGGAATGGCTGAGGATATCCCATTAATTGCTAGTGCAAAAAGGGTTACACTCAGCACACTCCCCTGAGGAACTCCTCCTTCCTGGCATTTACTCTGTGATAGAGCCTCCCCAACTCTCACTTGGAAAACTCTATGTGAAAGAAATGACTGGATGAATAGTGGTAGCTCTCCTCTCAATCCGCACTCATGGATTCTTTTAAGTATACCGTATCTCCATGTGGTATCATATGCCTTTTCAAGATAAAAAAAGACAGTCACATGGTGCTGTTTGGAAGCAAATGCTTCACAAATAGAAGACTCCAGTCGTATCAACACATCAGTCGTTGAGTGCATTTTTCTGAATCCACATTGAATGGGTGATAGAATACCCTTCTTTTCAAGGTACCACATCAGTCTTGCATTGACCATCTTCTCCATAATTTTACATAAACAAGATGTCAATGCAATAGGTCGGTAGTTTGCTGCTAAAAACTTGTTCTTACCGGGTTTTAAAAAGGATAAAATAATGGCTAGTTCCCAAACACTTGGAAAACTATGATCATGCCTTATTCTTTTAATAATGCTTAAAATAAACAACTTTGTATTAAAATGTACATGTTTAATCATTGCATATGGAATTCCATCGGGTCCAGGGGCTGTATCGTTGCAAGTGGAAAGTGCCGAATCATATTCTCTTTCAGTGAAAGGAGAATTATATGACTCTTCCCTTCCTGTTGCAAAATTTAAAATTTTCTTTTCTTCAATGCTCCTGTACTGGTGACCAGGAGCTGCTACACTCTTGCACGATACATTTGAAAACTGGTCAGCCAGGGCATTGCTAACTTCAATTCCTTCAGTCACATACTGACCATTCACTTTCAACACTGGTGGTGGGTTTGAGGTGAATTTGCCTGCAATCTTGTTTACTTTCCTCCATACAGAAGATGGTGGTGTCCTACTATTAATGGAGGAAACAAAAGCCACCCAAAATTGGCGTCTAGCTTCTTTCATGGCATGGCGGAACTGTGCTCTACACTATTTGTACGTTATCAAATTTTCCTCCGTACGGCGTTTACGCAATCTATTCAGAGATTTTCTGGTGGCTTTGTGCAAGGCTGTTAATTCTGAAGACCACCATGGGACTGGTCGTCTTTTGAATATTCCTGTGGTTTTGGGAATCGAATTGATTCCTGCTGTATGGAGAGTTCCATTCAGTAGGTCTATGACATCATCAATACTTTCAAACTGATCTGCACTCCCTTTGATTTCACTTAGCTCACAAAATTTAACCCAGTCTGCCTTGTCAAGATTCCATCGTGGCGATCTTTGTAAAGGCGGACCCTTGTTGGTGTTTATAATGATTGGTGCATGATCACTAGTATGCCAATCATCTAATGTCCTCCAATCAAAATCAAGAAGGCAGTTGGAGCTTGCAATTGAAAGGTCAATGCATGACAAGGTACCTGTCTGAACATGGAAGTGTGTGGGCTCTCCTGTATTAAGGAGTCCCACATCCTCATTCTCCACAATTGATGAGATAATATTGCCCCTTGTGTTTGCTAAAATATCACCCCATGAAGGATGTCTACCATTCATATCTCTCAGCAAGAAAAATGGTTGAGGGAGTTGATGAATGACCTCTGCTAAATTATCATATAAAATATTGTCATTTGGAGGCAAGTAGAGAGAGCATATTGTATATTTTCTTCCTATATCAATTTGTACTGCAACTGCCTGCAGTGTTGTACATATAGACATAGGTATTTGGGGAACATCTCGACGAACGTACATGAGACTTCCACCATGGCTCCCTGCTTGATGATTATATGGTGTTCTATAGCTAACATACTCTCGAGGACTAGGAGTGTTAGCATCAAGCATACTTTCCTGTAGACATACAATTATGGGGGAATGTTCATGAATTAGGAGCTTAAGTTCTTCAAATTTCGCCCTTAAACCCTGACAGTTCCATTGCAAAATTGAGGAGAAAACTATGGATTATTTCTGGAAGACATCTTGGATGAGGTCTTCCCATTAGCAGTTTTTAATCTAACATTATTACCTGTAGGTTTCTTCAGTGATGGTCTTGTTATGTTGGGTTTTACGTTGGTGTTTTTCTTTGTATCTTTTCTTTATATTTGTTGAGGGGGATGGTGGACCTCAACTTGAATTTTTGATTTATTTAAATTGTCTTCTGGTTAATCGGCAACATCAACAGACAAAACATCATTTGTTCCGTAACCGAAATACAAACCACGCTATTTACATTGGCTTTACCTTTTAGCGCAGTTGAAATAACGAGCCAATAGTTTTAACAAGGGTTAATTACCCCCACGCTAGTTAGCGGGGGGTAGGGGAAGGGTAGCTTGCTACCCCCCCCCCCCCCCCCCCCACACACACCTCACTTCACTTTTGGCTCGGCGATGAACAGACGTGTCTGTCCATTGTCCACGTTGACAGCCTTTAATCTTTTTTCTGCTTTTTCTCTACAGCTTGTGTGTGTGTGTTTGAAGTTGACTACCTTTATCTTTGCTATGTGTACGTGCCCTGGTGTTGCCGGCTGCCCTTGTGGGACCTTTATGTCGGCCTTGGATACGGATCCTCACACCCTTTGTCCTCAGTGTCGGGGCCGACGGTGTGACCAGGAAAACGTGTAGCGAGTGTAGGGAGTGGTCTGCCTCCCAGTGGGAGAGGTTTGGCCGCCGGCGTAAGAAGAAGTCCAAGAGAGACCGTTCTCCTTCGGGGGTTGCCTTGAAGGAGGATGGTTCTCGGGACTCTTCTTTCGTCGCCCTAACCTCCTCCGAAGCTCCCCCTCGTCCGGCTCCTAAGGAGTGTCGGCCGAGTGGTAGCGCAGGCCCCAGTTCTGTTTCCCGACCTTGGGTGGGGGGAGAGGGCGTCGCCTCCCATAGCGGGGCGGTTCCCCTCCTCCTCCGGGGGAGGTTATTGATAATTCATTGTCTAATGATGATCTTTTACAGATTTGGGCTTCCCTGGGGCTTAAGGGCTTGCCCTCCAGGGTTGCCTTGATTGACCTTGTCTCGTTGGGGGCCGCCGTTAAGCAGTCGCCGGCGGTAGCAGAGGTAGACCCTCTGTCTATCGTCAACGTCGTGGTGGCAGAGGCCTCCGATGGGGCGGGGCAATCCTCTGCAGGTGCAGTTGAGGATGTTGGTGCTGGCGGCTCTCCTCCCCCTTCCGTACATCCTTCGAAGGGGGAAGTGAGTCCTACGGGCTCTTCTGCTGTTCAGCTTCCCTCTAAGGGGAGTGCCTTGACTGAGACTCCCCTTCGGAGGACTGATGGTCCGGATGATCTTCCCCGTGGCCGCCTTCGCCGTAAGGCTCACCGTCTACTGCGTCGCAAGGGCCTCCTATCCCCTTATAAGGGGGTTAAAAGGCGCCTTTTTGGATCTTCTTCCTCCGAAGGGGACTCTCCTCGTCGTACTCAGCCTACAGCTCCTGCTCCTTTGGACCTCTCTGGGGACCGGTCTCCTACTCCTGCTAGAACTTCACCTTCTGGGGACCTCGTCACCCGACGGGCAACGGTCCCTTCGGGGCAAAGGGATTCTTCCCTTTCACGTGCAGCGTTAGCGCACAGGCGCTCTCCTGCTCGGCAATGCTCTCCTGCTCGTCAGCGCTCACCTGCTCGCCGGCGCTCTCCTGATGTTCGCCCTCCTTCTCGTCAGCGCTCTCCTGAGGACATCCTCCATCCTGTGGTTCCTGAAGAGCGCTCAGCGCGCCAGCGTTCCCCTGCTCGCCCTTCTGCAGTGTTAGCGCACAGGCGCTCTCCTCCTCGTCAGCGCTCTTCTGATCGTCAGCGCTCTCCCGTTCGTCAGCGCTCTTTTGAGGATCATCGCCCTCTTGCTCGCCAGCGCTCCCCTGTGGTCTCTGAACATCCTGCAGTCCCTGTTGGGCACTATGCGCGCCATCAATCTCCTGAGCTCTCTCTCGATCCTCATCTTGTTTCTACTCAACATCGTCCGCGTTCTCCAGCGCGTGTTTCTAAAGCACATGTTCGCCCACGCGCCTACGCTCTTCCTGTTCCTGTTCGTGAACGCGCCGTGCCACCTGCCCCTTCACAGGATTTCACGCGTTGCCCCCTTGCTCGCCAGCGTTCACAGACGATCCTAGTATCGCCTGCTCGTCAGCGTTCTCTTATGCGTCAACGATCACCTGATCATCAGCGATCTCCGGACCGCCCGCGTGACTTACAGCCTGCGTGCACGCGGTCTCCAACGTTTCGTCGGCCAGAGATTCTGGAAGGACATGGTTCGCCCTCTGCTAGCTCGCCATCGCGCGATGTTTCACCTGCGCGTCCTGCGCGCGATCGCTCGCCAACGCGTCACCATGCGACAACGCGCCATCGCTCACCTGCGCACCAGCGTTCGCCAGCTCACCACCGATCGCCAGCTCACCACCGATCGCCTGCTTGCAATCGCTCTCCCTCGCGCTACAGGTCTCCTGACCTACGTCGCCAGCGATCTTCAGAGCGTTCTCACTCGCCCACGCGGCAACGCGTTCCTCGCCATCGCATTCGTTCGCCGACTCTGCCACGCGCTCGTTCGCCTGTACGCCCTCTCGCCTGCGCGCCCACGCGACCATCATTAGCGGTGAATTTCGCAGCCAGTGGTAGCAGCAGGAACGCGTGTTTCCAGACAGCGCTCGGGATCGCCTCCATCCAAACGCAGGACTGTTGTGCAGGACAGGGAAGACACTGCGGAGAAGTTAGTGCGTCTTTCTTCCCCACCTTTTTTTCAGGCAGGTACTGTGGTGTCCACTCCAAAGGATCGCCCGATCCCTTTCCCTCCAGCAAGGATTTCGGACTCTGTGTCCGTGGAGCAACAGACTTGGTTTGGTCCTCTGATGCGGGCGTTAGTGAGGGTAATCGTAATGAAACCAGCACTTGCCGATCAGGGCAATAAACCAACGGCTGCCTCTCCTACGCTGAAGAGAAAGAGAGGAGTGGACTTCGTGGTAACTTCCCCCAGGGCAAAGTTGGTTCCCAAGAGGTCTGTCGCGAAGCCCCCTTCTCCTGCTCGAGTGTTTTCTCCTTCTCCCGTGGACGAGGCTTTTCCGTCCTCGGGTGAGTCCAGTGAAGCGGTAGTCTTCCCCTCGGCACCAAGGGGGGAGCCTTCTCTTCATGGAGGAGAGTCATCTCGTGCGGAAGGGGCTCTTCGAACCTCTTTGTTGGGATCCTGTATCCCTCCCAGGAGGGAATCCAAGGACTCCAAGACCGTCCCGAAATCATCTTCGAGGATTCGTCAGGAACCCACGGCTCCCCGGGGGAACGTCCACGCTTCACCCCAGGAAGAGATTCCGGGGACAGGAGATTTAGCTGCCAGCCCGCAAGGAGGAGATCAGCAGGAATCCGAACATGCCTTCTGGCAGGTCCTGAGCCTGATAAGGCAACTTAATGGGCTTATGGACCCTGTGATCGCCCCCCGTGAAGGCAAGGATACTATCTTGGACAAAGTGTTTGACGTTCGGAAGGCCCCTATGTCCAGTGCGGCTCTGCCCTGGTCTCGGGGTCTGAAGAGTGCCAGAGCTAGGGCCAACGCTCAGCTCGCGATTCTTGCCTCCTCCAGTCGTTCCTCTGCCGGGAACAAGCTCATCCCTCGTCCTCGTCTCCAGCAGAGGAGGTATTTTGAGATCTTGGGTGAGTCCAGTCTCGCTCTTCCTCTCCATCACTCCGTGGAGGAGCTGGCGAAGGGAGTTCCCCTTGAGAAGCTCTCTGCCCGGCAGATGTCGTTCTCGGCGGCAGAGATCCTTAGCCATGAAAAAGGTCGCGAAGTGTGCCATGCAGGCCACTTCGTGGCTGGACTTTTGGCTAGGAACTCTGGGCATCCTATTGTGCTCCGAGTACTTGTCTAAGGAGACCAATAGGAAGGCCCTGGAGACCTTCTTACTCTCGGGCACCCGCTCCATCGAGTTTTTGGCGCACCAGGTCATCATCCCTGTGGGCCAACTCGGTGTTGAAGCGGCGCGATGCAGTGACCGAGAGATTCCATCCGAAGGTCCCCGCCGTGGTTGTGTGTAGGCTCAGACATGCTTCCCTTCTGGGGGAGAACCTGTTTGAGCCTCAGGACATGGAGCGGACGGCTGAGAGGTGGAGGAAATCCAGCACGGACTCCCTCCTCCATAGGGCCCTTACAGCTCTGCCCTATAAGCCTTCAGCTCCGCTGCAACAGCAGCAGCAGCAGCCTCGTAAGGCTCCAAAGCAGTCACCGGCAGTTAAGAAGGTGGTGTCTAAGCCCCAGCCCTTTCCAGCCAAGGTCAAGAGGGGCGGCAAGTCCTCCAGGGGAGGCAAGACTCCTAGGGGTAGCGGTCGCGGCCGCAAGCCCTAGGGGTGGCAGTCCCCCTGCGTGTCCATCTGTGGGGGGATGCCTTCAGCGTTGCGTCCGCAGGTGGCAGCAACACGGGCCGATGCTTGGACGGTCTCAGTGATCGGCCAAGGCTATCGCATCCCAGTCACAACATCTCAACCTCCCCTGACAGCGAATCCAGTGTCGTTGAGCTCCTATGCCACGGGGTCGTCAAAGGGGCTGGCCCTTCGGGACGAAGTCGAGACCGTGCTCGAGAAGGGTGCTCTCCAGGAGGTCGTCGACGGCTCCCCAGGCTTCTTCAGTCGACTCTTTCTTGTAAAGAAGGCGTCTGGAGGCTGGAGACCTGTCATCGACCTCTCAGCTCTGAACGGGTTTGTCAAGCAAACCCGGTTCAGCAAGGAGACAGCAGACACGGTCAGACTTGCGGTGAGACCACAGGACTTCATGTGCACACTGGATGTAAAGGACGCGTACTTCCAGATCCCAATCCCTCCGTCTTTCAGGAAGTACCTGAGATTCTGCCTAGACGACAAGATCTACCAGTTCAAGGTGCTGTATTTCGGTCTCTCCACAGCTCCTCAGGTGTTCACCAGAGTGTTCACCCTGATTTCATCTTGGGCACACTGGAACGGCATTCGTCTCCTTCGTTATCTGGACGATTGGCTGATCCTAGCAGACTCGGAGTCGACCCTTCTTCGGCACCGAGACAGGCTTCTGGATCTTTGCTAAGATCTGGGGATCGTGGTAAACCTCGAGAAGTCCTCTCTGCAGCCATCCCAACGACTGGTTTATCTAGGCATGCTAATAGACACCAATCTCCACAAAGCCTCTCCATCAGACGACCGGATAGCAAGGCTGAGGAGGGTGGCGGAACCCTTCCTCAGGCGAGAAGAGCTCCCCGCCCAGTCGTGGTTGCGTCTCTTAGGTCACCTATCCTCCCTGGCTCGTTTGGTTCCAAACAACCGCCTCAGGATGAGATCCCTACAGTGGCGGCTCAAGTCCCGGTGGAATCAAGGATCCGATTCTCCGGACATTCTGATCCCGATGGGGTCTTTGGAATAGACGGACTTGCGGTGGTGGCTGGTCGACGAGAACCTGCGGAAGGGAGTGAGTCTTCTCGTCCTCCCCCCGGAATTGACTCTGTTTTCAGACGTGTCAAAAGAAGGGTGGGGGGCACACGTTCTGAACCAGAGGGCCTCAGGCCTTTGGTCAGAATCAGAAAAGTGCCTACACATCAACCTGCTAGAATTGAAGGCCGTCTTTCTGGCTCTTCAGCAGTTCCAACGGTCCCTGGCAGATCACTCCGTGGTGGTGATGAGCGACAACACCACGGTAGTGGCTTATATCAACAAGCAGGGAGGCACTTTTTCGCAGCAGCTATCCCATCTTGCAGTAGAGATTCTGAGGTGGACCGAAATCCACTCGATAACACTATCAGCTCGCTTCATTCCTGGCAAGAGGAATGTGCTCGCCGACAGTCTGAGCAGGGCCTCGCAGATAGTGAGTACCGAGTGGTCTTTGGATCCTCAGATAGCCAACAAAGTCCTGACTTTGTGGGGTTCCCCGACTGTGGACTTGTTCGCGACAGCGTTGAACTTCAAGCTGCCCCTGTACTGCTCCCCAGTCCCGGACCCCAAGGCACTCTGGCAAGATGCTTTCCAGCAACGGTGGGACAATATCGACATGTACGCCTTCCCACCGTTCTGTCTGAGGAGAAGGGTGCTCAACAGGACCAGACTATCGGTCAACTGTTCAATGACTGGTAGCTCCGCTATGGCATCACGCGGAATGGTTTCCGGACCTTCTGCAGCTCCTGACGGAGCTCCCGAGGGAACTTCCTCCACGACACGAGCTTCTCAGACAACCCCACTCCAGCGTCCCTCACAAGGCCGTGGCCTCGCTTCGGCTTCACGCCTGGAGACTATCCAGCGTCTCCTCACGGAGAGAGGCTTTTCGTAACAGGTTGCGAAGAGAATGTCTCGGCACCTCCGAAGGTCCTCTGAGGGAGTCTACCAAGCAAAGTGGAGAGTCTTTTGTGGCTGGTGTCGTGGGAGGGGTATCTTTCCACTCGATGCCACTATTCCAGTAATAGCGGACTTCCTCGTTTATCTGCGGGAAGAAATGCGCCTTTCTGTCTCGGCAGTGAAAGGCTATCACTCAGCCTTAAGCTTGGCCTTCAGGCTGAAGGGCGTGGATATTTTTTCATCGCTAGAACTCTCTTTACTCATACGTAGCTATGAGCTTGCCTGCCCCCAGTCGGAAGTGAGACCTCCTCCTTGGAACGTGGTTCGATTCCTCAGGGCTCTTAAGAAACCTCCCTTCGAACTATTACGCCAGGCCTCCGATCGCCACCTATCTTGGAAGACGGCTTTCCTACTCGCTTTGGCTTCAGCCAAGCGGGTTAGTGAACTTCATGGTCTCTCGTACGACATCGCCCTTTCAAGGGGATGGAGGGAGGTAACGTTCAGGTTCGTCCCTGAGTTTGTTGCCAAGACTCAGAATCCTGGAGTGCCGGATCCTCGCTTCGACTCTTTCAGGATCGCGAGTCTCCGTTCCGTAACAAGCGACCCAGACCAGCTGCTACTATGTCCAGTGAGGTGTCTGAGGCACTACTTGAAGAGAACGGCTGCAGTCCGTCCTCAAGTGCGAGCTTTGTTTGTGAGCACAGGCAGGACTAAGAGGAGGGTCACCAGTAACACCATCTCACCTTGGATTCGAAGGGTTATCCACCATGCCCTGAATCCAGACCCTCCTCCGTCATGTCGCCCTAGGGCCCACGATGTTAGGGGTGTTGCTACATCCCTGGCGTTCAAGAGAAACTTCTCTGTGACGCAGGTACTTCAAGCTGGGGTCTGGAAGCGTCAGACGACCTTCACAGCCCACTACCTGCAAGACGTGACTCACAGGAGCCTCGATACGTTTTCTATCGGCCCTGTGGTGGCTGCACAACAGCTGGTCTAACCTCAGGGTCCTTTTTGGACAAGTAGCAGTAGGTTGAGGGTATTGTTTCCCGGTCTTAGTCTGCGTGAATGAAAGAGTATGTCTGACCCTTACTTCTTTCTTCATTCTCTCCTCTCTTGGGGAAGCAGCATCCTGGTCCTCGCATAGCTGACCTCAACCTCTGCAGGTAACCCATGCTTCTTTGTGCTCCTAGTTTTAAGCTTAATACTGTTGCGTCCCCCATACCCTGACGAGATGGTATTGGGAACGTCCTATCCTAGATTCCTATCTAAAGGTCTTAAGGTCAACTTCATAGGACGAGTCACACTTTCCTCCACACACTGCTTATGTAGGCCACTCGTTCCTAGCGATGCTAGGAACTTGTGAGGTGCAGGGGCTCCTTTTCTCTAGTGCTGCTCACTGAGAGATTGAGTTTCCGGGCAAGCCGAAGTCAGTAAGGCTGGGGACTTTCCACCCTTCCTAAGGGATAAGTCACCCAATGTAAATAGTGTGGTTTGTATTTCGGTTACGGAACAAATGACAAATTCGAAGATAATTTGTATATTTCCTAACCATACAAAGCTTAGCTATTTACACATATGTGCCCGCCATCCCTGACCCCCAAGTCAAGTTCTACCTCTAAGTGAAGTGATTGATTGATTGATTGATTTAAAGTTTTCAGGCATCCTGACATCTGAGGTCATTGACGCCGGTAACATTTGATTTATGTATACAAAAATAAAAGATAAAATAAAATAAAAAATAAAAGAGTATTCAATAAAAATCATAAAAGTTGAATGTCATAAAAGTTAAATATTTTTCAGAAGACCTGCTTCTGAAATAAATCTAAAAATGCCACTTGCATGGTAGGACACATCATTTCCAAGAATCTTGGCAAGGATGAACCTGCCACCCTCACCTCGAGCCTCAAACAAATATCTATTCCGCAAGTTGTTATAATTGGGGCATTCGGTCAACAAATGCCTTACTGTTAGAGGTACTACACAGTCGTCACAATACGGTTGGTGTTGGCCCTTCTGCAGAAACTCGTGTGTCAACCGAGTGTGACCAATACGGAGACGACAAAGAGACGTCTCCCATTTTCGGGGCATCATATTATACCTCCAAGGAGATATGTCATTTGTTATCTCTCGCATTTTATTGCCATCTTGACTATCCCATTGCTGTTGCCATTTATTGCAAACCAATTTCTTGATGTCAGGTAAGAAATCATCACAGGGAATGGGATACCTTCTTGGCAGCAACTCTGATGCAGCCTCCTTAGCCAGTGAATCTGCCTTCTCATTCCCGGACACACCTACATGTGCTGGAACCCAACAAAATTGAACTGTTATACCTCTCCGTCCAATAATGAAAAGCCATTCTAAAATCTTTAAAACTAGAGGGTTATTAGAATTAAAAACTTCCATAGCTTGAAGGACACTCCTTGCATCACTAAAAATTGTAAAATTACCCTCCTTCTCCAACGCTATTTTCTCAATAGCGGTTAATATGCCATACAGTTAGGCAGTAAATATGGAAGCGGTCAGAGGAAGTGCACCTCTACAATTAAAACCATTACTATGTACTCCAAATCCAACGCCAGCATCAGATTTGGAGCCATCAGTATAGATAAAAGCTGATCCTCTATGTTCTCTAACATGTTCATTAAAAAGAGACCTGGCTTCTAGGTCTGACATATTCTTCTTATCTCCAATAAAATATTTACAAAAAGATATCTCTGGTAACTTCCATGGAGGCGTTGGTGATACCTTGAATGGAAGTACCTTATTTCTAATTATATCCAGACTATTTAATAATCGTTTCACCCGAAAGCCATAAGGTTGAGGAGATTTTGGGTGCAACTCAAAGTATGATGCGTGTCTTACAAGGCTTGCAGTCTGAAGGCGAGAGAGTTAGGGAGTCTTTGCAATCTAAACCAATACCGAAGAATGGAAGACATTCGGTAAAGGTCTAGAGGTAACTCTCCAGCATCAACAAGGAGACTTGGGATAGGCGAGGTTTTAAAAGCTCCAGTAGACAATCTAATACCTGCATGATGTATCGAGTCTAATATTTTTAACCGGCTTGGGGTGGCTGAAGAATATACCTCACAACCATAACTAATTTTGGAAAAAATCAAGGCCTTGTATAATTTTAAAATAGTATTGCAGTCTGCCCCCCACGATGTATGGGACAATACTTTTAAGATATTCAGAGCTTCAACACATTTAGCTTTTAATGCTTTTAAGTGAGAAACCCATGTCAGCCTACAATCAAATATCAAACCTAAAAATTTAGCTTCTCTTGCACATGGTATCCGTTGACCTTTAATGTATATATCCGGGTCTGGATGTACTCCCCGGATATGACAAAAATGGACAACGGTAGTTTTACTTGTCGAGAACTTAAATCCATTCATGTCAGCCCACTGGATAATTTTATCAATAGAGAGTTGGATTTTTCTCTCAACCATTGCCATTCTGGTGCCAGCAAATGATATTGAGAGATCATCCACAAATAATGTTGAGAGAACATCCTGGGGAATGGCTTTGGATATCCCATTAATTGCTAGTGCAAAAAGGGTTACACTCAGCACACTACCCTGAGGAACTCCTTCTTCCTGGCACTTACTCTCAGATAGTGTTTCCCCAACTCTCACTTGAAAAACTCTACGTGAAAGAAATGCCTGAATAAATAGTGGCAGCTCTCCTCTCAATCCCAATTCATGAAGGGTTTTAAGTATACCATATCTCCATGTGGTATCATATGCCTTTTCAAGGTAAAAAAATACTGTAACATGGTGCTGTTTGGAAGCAAAGGCTTCACAAATAGAAGACTCTAGTCGTATCAACACATCAGTCGTTGAGTGCATTTTTCGGAATCCACATTGAATCGGTGATAAAATACCTTTCTATTCAAGGTACCCCATCAGCCTTGCATTGACCATCTTCTCCATGATTTTACATAAACAAGATGTCAATGCAATAGGACGATAGTTTGCTGCTAAAAACTTGTCGTTACCGGGTTTTAAAAAGGCTAAAATAATGGCTAGTTCCCAAACACTTGGGTAACTATGATCATGCCATATTCTATTAATAATACTTAAAATAAATAGCTTTGTATTAAAATGTACATGTTTAATCATTGCATATGGAATTCCATCGGGTCCAGGGCTGTATCATTGCAATGAGCAAGTGCGGAATCAAATTCTCTTTCAGTGAAAGGAGAATTATACGACTCTTCCCTTCTTGTTGCAAAATTTAAAATTTTCTTTTCTTCAGCGCTCCTATACTGGTGACCAGGGGCTCCTTCACACTTGCTGGATACATTTGAAAAATGATTAGCCAGGGCATTGCTAACTTCATTTGCTTCAGTTACATACTGGCCATTCACCTTCAACACTGGTGGTGGGTTGGGGGTGAATTTGCCAGCTATCTTTTTTACTTTCCTCCACACAGAAGATGGTCGTGTTCTACTGTTAATGGAGGAAACAAAAGACATCCATGACTGGCGCCTTGCTTCTTTCATGGCACGACGGAACTGTGCTCTACATTTCTTGTACATAATTAAATTCTCATCAGTTCTGCGTCTTCGCAATCGTGTTAAAGATCTTCTTGTGGCTCTGTGCAGGGTAGTTAGTTCTGAAGACCACCACGGGACTGGTCGTCGTTTGAATAACCCTGTTGTTTTTGGAATTGAATTGACTCCTGCTGTATGGAGAGTTCCATTCAGTAAGTCTATGGCATCATCGATATTTTCAACTTGTCCTGCATCCCCCTCAATTTCGCTTAGCTCACGAAATTTATCCCAGTCCGCCTTGTCAAGATTCCATCGTGGCGATCCCTGTAAAGGTGGACCATTGTTGGTGTTTATAATGATTGGTGCGTGATCACTAGTATGCCAATCATCTAATGTTCTCCAATCGAAGTCGATTAGGCAATTAGAGCTTACGATTGCTAGGTCAATACATGACAAGGTACCTGTCTGGACATGAAAGTGTGTGGGCTCTCCTGTATTAAGGAGTCCCACATCTTCATTTTCCACAATTGATGATATGATATTTCCCCTCGTGTTTGCTAAAACATCACCCCTCAAAGGATGTCTACCATTCAAATCTCCAAGTAAAAGAAAAGGTTGAGGGAGTTGTTGAATCACCTCCACTAAGTTGTCATACAAAATTTTATCATTTGGAGGCAAGTACAGAGAACAAATTGTATATTTTCGCCCTATGTCGATCTGTACAACCACTGCCTGCAAAGGTGTACGAATAGACAGAGAAACTTGGGGAACATCTCGACGAACGTATATGAGACTTCCGCCATGGCTCACCACTTGGTGATCATATGGTGTCCTATAACTAATGTATTCGCGAGGACAAGGGGTATTATGATCAAGTTTGCTCTCCTGTAGACAAATAATTATGGGGGAATGCTCATGAATAAGGAGCTTAAGTTCTTCATATTTGGCCCTTAAACCCTGACAATTCCATTGCAAAATGGAGGAAAAAACTATGGTTTATAATTTGGTAGACCCCTTGGATGGAGTCTTCCCATTAGCAGTTTTTGATCTAACACTATTTTTAGGTGGTTTTATTAAAGAAGGTCTTGATAGATTGGGTTTAGAATTTATGATTTTCTTTTTGTCTTTTTGATCTGATTGTTGAGGAGGTTGGTGGACCTCCACTTGAATTTCCGATTTATTTAAATTGACTTCCAGATCAGAAATATCAACAGACAAATCATCATATTTATTTGACGTCGTAATTTTGATATTTCTTATGGAAGGGGGCGAGAGAGATGGAGGTCTCTCTCTTTTCCGATTAGTAGGTTTTGAGCTACCAGGTTTTTGCACCTTCCCCAATACAGGTGCACCTGGTAACTTGGTGTCAGGTGGCATCTCCATCAAATCAGGCAAGGACATGGCCTGGGAGAGGTTAGTACTATTGTTGGTAATGGGGGACGAAGGCTGTACAGAAATGGGCAATGACCCATTTTTAATACGCTGTGGCAAAGCCTCAGAAGGCAATACGATTACTTTGTCATGCAGTACTTTATCATCAGAGGTTGTATTTCTTTTTTTAGAATTACTGGCAGTGCTAGGTGGGGTTGCTGTCTCCTGTGGTAAATTTACCTTTGATTTTAAGGCCTTTGCATAGCTAGTTGATTTATTCAACATTCTTTTTGCATGTCCCACACTTATGTGTTCTAAACTTGATTTGTTTAGGGCAGCTTCCTCCAACTTATACAGTTCGCATCTCCTATCAGTTGATTTATGATTCAAATTGCAATTTGATCACCTGGCCTCAAGTGTACATTCTCCATGATAAGTTTTGGAGCAAATACCCCACATTTTTCAATTTTTACAAACTTTGGATGGGTGTCCAAATTTAAAACAATTAAAAAATTGCAGGGGCTTTTGTTCGAAAGGCCGAACTTCAATCCTTTCATTTTCAATAAAAATATGGAAAGGTACATCAGCATCCTGGAAAGTAAGTATAATCATTGAAGTTCCAGGAACCTTATGCACTTTCCATACATTTAATGGACACATAGAAAGTATCTCCTCTGTAAATTCGTATAGGTCCTTATTAAAGACCACTCCCCTTCCATAACTAAAATTTAGATGAGGTTTCATTTCCAATGTAATTTCATCACTGCCTGTCTGTAAGTTAGACAGTATTGCAGACTGAGTCGAAGATTTGGCATGGATGAGATAACTGTTCTTCCCAAAACGAGATATATCTCCAGGTGCTATGGTTCCTACTTTTTTTTGGATAAACTTACATATCTTAAAATAATTCCCTATTATCCCTTTAGATTCAGCTAAGAGCCACATTGGTGGTTTAGGTTTTCTCTGTGAAGGCATGGGTACATTTCTGTCTTTCAAACCAATCAGCAGGTTTGTACACATCCAATTCCTTTGGGACCTTATCACAAAGAGCTCCCATGATGTTCAATTCGTTAATTTTGATACTACTAATATTACTTATGGCATTAAACGCCTCATCGTGACTTTCAAAAGATATCCAAGAGTCCCATTTTTCATCTCCAAGTCTCATCCTTATTTCCTTTATCAATCCATAGCACTCAAATGCTCTATATATATCATCATAATTTGTCTCTAATGGGATTTGGGAAACATGAAGGAATCGTAGTTTCCCTGTGTTACCCAAATTGCTAGATTTTTTAACATCAGTAGAGTGGTCCTTTTTAGTTCGAAGGTCGTCAACAGGGTTTTCCTTAATTACAGTAGCAGAAGTCGTCAACAGTGCCCGGGGGGGAGTCAGCAAATCCAGGGGATGGGGAGTCAGTATTTGAAGGGTCCATATTTAAGGGTGGGATTTTCAGGTTTTTTGTTGTTGTTTTGTTGGGGTACCTGCTTGAGAATTATAAGAAAGTATCATACGTTGGAAAGGAAATTTGCATTCTCCACTATCGGCACAATGAGAGTATATTTCCCCGATGGTCCACTCCATACCCTACCCAAAGGATAGCATCAAAACAGATATAGAGGCACAGGTGTAAGCTAAACCCGCCTGTTAGGACTGAGACCAAAGTAATATGGAATCATCCTCCCCATATCTGTAATGATGGGCTTCCGGCCAAAAGCCAAGAGTCCCACCTCAAGGATTGGATCCCCCTGGATTCCGATGACCCAACCCTTGAGAGTAGTTCCGCCAAAAAGGTCCAAACCATCTTTGGGATGGCTGAGATCATCCAATACTCTCATATATAGCTTTGAATGCGAATACCTCCCAACCGTGATCCCTTCTCCCATTCATCTAAGCAGGTAGTAATAACGAATGTGGAAATATCCACGCCATTTAAATAAAATAGAAAAAAAATAGATAAACAAATAAATGAACAAATAAAATAAATAAATATATATATATATATATATATATATATATATATATATATATATATATATATATATATATATATATATATATATATATATATATATGCATACATCTACATATATATATAACTAAGAAAAATAATAATCATAAAGATAGGACAGCATGATGAAAGAAAGGAAATTTGATAAAATTAGGAGAAGGTCGAAGTAATATTAAGCAGAAGAAAAAGATGAAAGAGAGAAATTTAGATTCGAACTGGGGGAGCAATTTCCCGAAGTTCGAGAGCCCTCTTGCCCGTCACCAAGATTCAGCACCGGAATGAAATGCCGTGCTGAAGCTCAATGACTTCATCAAGGCATTCTCTCATTAAGAGGGTCTAAGTGAAGTGAAGCAAGTCACCGGTGTGTGGGGGGGGGAGGGGTAGCAAGCTACCCTTTCCCTACCCCCCGCTAACTAGCGCGGGGGTAATTAACCCTCGTTAAAACTATTGGCTCGTCATTTCAGCTGCGCTAAAAGGTAAACCCAATGTAAATAGCTAAGGTTTGTATGGTTAGGAAAAATACAAATTATCTTCGAATTTGTCATATTTATTTGATATTATAATTCTAGTATTTCTTATGGAAGGGGGTTGGAGAGATGGAGGCCTCTCTCTTTTACGATTAATAGGTTGTGAGTTACCAGGTTTTTGTACCTTCCCCACTACAGGTACACCTGATAACTTGGTGTCAGGTGGAATCTCCATTAAATCAGGCAAGGATATGGCCTGGGAGAGGTTAGTACTATCCTTTGTAATGGGGGAGAAAGGTTTGGTAGTGGTGGGCAATGTCTTTTGGTTGATACTCAATGATAAATCTTTAGGAGGAGATGTTCTTGTCTTATGCAGCACTTTATCAATAGATGGTGAATTCCTTTTTCGAGAACTACCTACAGTAGTAGGTGGGTGAGATGATTCCCGAGGAACTTTTTCTCCTGTTTTTAATGTCTTTGCATAAGTATTAGATTTTCAATATTAAACTTACCCGATAATCATGTAGCTGTCAACTCCGTTGCCCGACAGAATTCTATGGAGGGATACGCCAGCTATCACAATACTAGAAGGGGGTGTACTTACCAGCGCCACCTGTGGCCAGGTACTATAGTACTTCTTGTTGACACCTCCTCAATTTTTCCTCTGTCGTGCTTCCGGCAAGACGTTCTGGGATACGCTTATGATCTTCGAGTATTTTCACGGCTAATTGGTGAAGTATTCTCTCAGATTTCGGCTGTCGCTTTACTGGAAACCTTCTTATATTAGCTAGATAGCTTTTATATAGTCCTGATTAACGGTTAACGATCTTTTGCTTGATTTTGGAACCCCCCTTGGCTAACTCTTTGGATTCAAGATGTCTGACATTTCGCAAGCCCCCTCCCATAGACGATGTAGGTCTTGTAATAGGCGTATTCTGAAGGCCTCGGTAGATCCTCACACCGCTTGTTCTGACTGTAGGGACAGGCCCTGTCAGTTAGAAAATCGATATGAGGAATGCGCCGGACTTTTGGAACTTGAATTTGTCCGTCTTTTGAAATATTCAACTAAGTTAGAGAGAGGTAGAGTTAGGAGGAGTTCTTCTCACTCTTCACTTTTTCCTCACCTCATGATCCCCTACCTTTTCCTACCCCTGTAGTGGCTACCCCCGAACCTACTATTTGCCCTCCGCCTGATATGTCTGTTGTTTTGCGTGCTATTCAGGCCTTAGGCGATAAAGTAGAGTCAGTGGTAAGTGATCATAAGTCTCTTATGGCCGAAGTCAAGGAACTTAAGGTCAAGAGTGCAGTGGGTGGAATTAGTGCCAGTGCTGTGACGAGTGCTAGTGTCAGTGCAGTGCCAAGTGCTAGTGTCAGTGTCAGTGTGGTGCGTGAGGATACTTCTGTGCGAGCCAGTCGTCCTCCCAGTCCGGGACCTCTTGCAAGCTCCCAAGCCCAGGGGAGAAGCAATGTCGAAGGGCATAAGGGTTCGGCAGGCCTTGTTCGGCGCACAGAAGTATCCTCGGTGGTTGCGGGCGTGTCTTCCAAAGACCGTCACTCCCACCTGCAGACGATTGAGCCCGTCTTTTTCTCGTCCGCTGATCAACTGTCAGGGAAGAAACGTTGGACTCAGGTCTCGAGACCACTTAAACGCAGAGTCCAGTCCGCGAGTGCTCAGCCAGGCTGCAGTCATTGGCTCAGCTCTGACTCGCCGCAGTCATCAGTCGACTGCACTCCGCCCAAGAGGAGTAAGGTTCTGCCACAACAGAGCTCGACTGTTAAGGCTTTACCTCAGCCTACTGTAGTTTCTGCCGACCCCAAGTGGACTCTACTACAGTCCATGCAAGCACAGCTTTCGGACTTGATGCGTGAGTGTCGGGCTGAGAGTGTTGCGCCTCCGCCTCCGCCTGCACTCCCTCCGCCTGCGCTCGCTCCGCCTGCGCTCGCTCCGCCTGATCGCAGTACCACCTGCCAGGCGTACGATGTTGAGCCACGTTCTGAGTTTGCTGTTCCCAGTGGTGTTCAGCCTCTGCCTTCCTTAAGGCAACCTTTACAATGGGATCAGGAGGATTATACCTCTCTTCCTCCGCCTCCACTTGCTGCTCCACCAGTGATGCAACAATCGGTTGAGGTACAACAACCTCTCCCGTCCATGAGTCAGTCTCCTCAGCTCTCGCTGCAGCGAGCTCAACCCTCCACAAGGCAAGCACCACAACACCTTAGCCTTGCGCCTCAAGAGCCTCAGCTTGCGAGACATTTACCTTGTTCTGCGCAGCCTCTACCTCATCGCGCTCCGCTCACACCACAGGAACAGGAACTTGCTACTCCGCTTCCGCCAACCGCTCAGCAAGCGCAACCCTTGGGTTCAACCACTCATGCTAGGAGTCAGCCTCCTCCACCCATGCGCCTTCCTTCTGCTTCGTCTTTTGTTCAGCCTTTGCAGTCTGAGCCTCAGGTTTTCCCTCAACAGATACTTGAAGAGGAAACCACTAATATTGTTCCTACTCGTTCTGACTCTGCTGTTCAGCATTCTTGTCCGATCTCTTCGCTACACTCTGGTGATGAGGCTTCTGATGATGAGGCGGCACACCTGGATCCCTTGTCAGACGTGGATGAATCCAAGCCTTCTCCACAGTCTATTGACTTTCGTAAGGTCTTGGCTCTGCTTAGGGAGGTTTACCCAGACCACTTTGTCTCTGCTATTCCCCGATCTCCGCCATCTGAGTTTTCGCTGGGCATACAGCAAGCTAAGTCCACCTATACTAAGCTAGTCCTAGCAAGGTCCTCTAAGAGAGCGTTAAGGATCTTAGGGGAGTGGCTGCAGACTAAGCAACACCTTGGCAAAACTTCTTTCATGTTTCCTCCGACTAAGCTCACTTCGAAAGCGAGCGTTTGGTATGCCACAGGAGAAGCACCAGGCTTGGGAGTACCTGCCTCTGCCCAGGCTGACTTCTCAAGTCTGGTAGACTCGCCTCGGAGAACTGCAATGAGGCGCTCTAAGGTTTGCTGGACCTTCTCAGACCTTGATCACTTCCTGAAGGGAGTATTTAGAGCATTTGAGATGTTCAACTTTCTAGACTGGTGCCTGGGGGCCCTCAGCAAGAAGACCTCCCCTGCGGACAAGGATTCTGCCATGCTATTAATGTCCTGCATGGATTAGGCCATTAGGGATGGATCTGGTGAGCTTGCGTCGATGTTTGTATCAGGGGTTCTGAAGAAAAGGGAACAGCTGTGTACCTTCCTTTCCTCCAGCATTACACCTTGTCAAAGGTCACAACTCCTTTTTGCTCCGCTCTCGAAGTTCCTCTTCCCCGAAGAGCTGGTTAAGGACTTGTCTGCTGCCCTGATACAAAAGGACACACACGATCTTGTAGCCTCATCGGCTCGTAAGTCTAAGGTTGCTACCTCAGTCCCCAGGACTTATCGCTCCCCAGTGGCTGATACCCCTGCTTCGAGGTTCATACCGCCCTTTCGTGGTAGAGCCCCCAGCCGAGGAAGCTCCCGTCCAGACTCTTCCAGGAGCAAGTCTAGGAAAGGCTCCAAGACCTCTAAAGGAAAAAACTGACTCTCCGCATCTCCAGACAGCAGTAGGAGACAGACTCAAGATCTTCTGGCAAGCCTGGGAAAAGAGAGGTGCAGACACCCAGTCTGTCAGTTGGCTGAGGGACGGTTACAGGATTCCATTCTGCCTCAAACCACCTCTGACCACATCTCCCATCAACCTCTCTCCCAACTACAAAGAAGAGGACAAGAGGCTAGCATTGCACCAGGAGGTGTCGCTACTTGTGCAGAAGAAGGCAGTGGTTATAGTCCGGGACCATCAATCCCCGGGCTTCTACAACCGTCTCTTTCTAGTGGCCAAGAAGACAGGAGGTTGGAGACCGGTGCTGGACGTCAGCGCGCTCAACGCATATGTCACCAAGCAGACGTTCACGATGGAGACGACGAAGTCGGTCCTAGCAGCGGTCAGGCAGGAGGACTGGATGGTCTCGTTGGACTTGAAAGATGCCTACTTTCACGTTCCTATTCATCCAGACTCCCAACCTTTCCTGAGATTTGTTTTTGGAAAGGTTGTCTACCAATTCCAAGCCCTGTGTTTTGGCCTAAGCACAGCTCCTATGGTGTTCACTCATCTGATGAGGAATATAGCAAAATTCCTCCACTTATCGGACATCAGAGCCTCCCTCTACTTAGACGACTGGCTGTTGAGAGCCTCCACGAGTCGTCGCTGTCTGGAGAGTCTCAACTGGACTTTGGACTTAATCAGAGAACTGGGTCTGTTAGTCAACATAGAAAAGTCTCAGCTCATTCCCTCCCAATCCATTGTGTACCTGGGAATGGAGATTCGGAGTCAGGATTTTCGGGCTTTTCCATCGGCCCCCAGGATAAGCCAAGCCCTAGAGTGCATCATGAGCATGCTGAAGAGGAGCAGTTGCTCGGTGAGACAGTGGATGAGTCTCACAGGGACCCTTTCATCACTGGCCCTGTTCGTCGAACTAGGGAGACTCCACCTCCGCCCTCTTCAATTCCATCTTGCAGCTCATTGGGACAAGGGTTCGACTCTCGAAGCAGTCTCTATCCCAATCACCCAAGAGATGAAGACCACTCTCCTGTGGTGGAAGAACAATCTCCTTCTCAGGGAGGGCCTATCGTTGGCTATTCAGACCCCCAATCTTCATCTCTTCTCAGATGCATCGGACTCGGGCTGGGGTGCGACCTTGAACGGACGGGAATGCTCGGGAACGTGGAACGAGGAACAGGGAATGCTCCACATCAACTGCAAGGAGCTACTAGCAGTTCATTTAGCCCTGCTGAACTTCAAGTCCCTCCTGCTAGGCAAAGTGGTGGAGGTGAACTCAGACAACACCACAGCCTTGGCTTACATCTCCAAGCAAGGAGAGACCCATTCGAGGAGCCTATACGAGATCGCAAGGGACCTCCTCATTTGGTCAAGAGGTCTAAACCTCACTCTGGTCACGAGGTTCATTCAGGGCAATATGAACGTCTCAGCAGATCGCCTAAGCAGAAGGAATCAGGTCATTCCCACGGAATGGACCCTCCACAAGAGTGTGTGCAACAGACTTTGGACCTTGTGGGGTCAACCTACCATAGATCTGTTTGCCACCTCCTTAACCAAGAGACTTCCGCTGTACTGTTCCCCTGTTCCAGACCCTGCAGCAGTTCATGTGGATGCTTTTCTACTGAACTGGTCCCATCTCGACCTTTACGCATTCCCACCGTTCAAGATAATAAACAAAGTTCTGCAGAAATTCATCTCGCACGAAGGGACACGGCTGACGCTGGTTGCTCCCCTTTGGCCTGCAAGAGAATGGTTCACAGAGGTACTTCAATAGCTAGTCGACATCCCCAGGACTCTACCTCTAAGAGTGGACCTTCTACGTCAACCTCACGTAGACAGGTTGCACCCAAACCTCCACGCTCTTCGGCTGACTGCCTTCAGACTGTCGAAAGATTCGCTAGAGCTAGAGGCTTTTCGAAGGAGGCAGCCAGTGCGATTGCCAGAGCAAGAAGGGTTTCCACTCGTAGAGTCTACCAATCTAAGTGGGAAGTCTTCCGGAGCTGGTGTAGAGCCAATTCAATATCCTCTACCAATACCTCTGTGACCCAAATAGCTGACTTCCTTCTACATCTTAGGAATGAGAGATCCCTTTCAGCCCATACGATTAAAGGGTATAGGAGTATGTTGGCTTCAGTTCTCCGCCACAGAGGTTTGGACCTTTCTTCCAACAAGGACCTTCAAGACATCCTTAAGTCTTTTGAGACGTCTAAAGAGCGTCGTCTATCCACTCCAGGCTGGAACCTAGACGTAGTCTTAAGGTTCCTTATGTCACCTAGGTTCGAACCTCTCCAGTCAGCTTCCTTCAAGGACCTTACCCTCAAGACTTTTTCTCGTCTGCCTTGCAACAGCTAAGAGAGTCAGTGAGGTTCATGCCTTCAGCAAGAACATTGGTTTCACGACCGAATCTGCAACATGTTCTTTTCAGCTCGGATTCCTAGCAAAGAACGAACTTCCTTCACGTCCTTGGCCTAGATCGTTTGAAATACCTAGCCTCTCCAACATGGTAGGTAACGAACTAGAGAGAGTTCTTTGCCCTGTCAGAGCTCTCAAGTATTATCTTAAGAGGTCTAAACCTATTCGAGGACAGTCAGAAGCCTTATGGTGTGCCATCAAGAAACCTTCGAGGCCCATGTCCAAGAACGGGGTTTCGTATTATATAAGGCTTCGGATTAGAGAAGCCCATTCTCACTTAAAAGAGGAAGACCTTGCATTGCTGAAGGTAAGGACCCACGAAGTAAGAGCCGTAGCTACTTCGATGGCCTTTAATAAAAACCGTTCTCTGCAGAGCATAATGGATGCAACCTATTGGAGGAGCAAGTCAGTGTTTGCATCATTTTATCTTAAAGATGTCCAGTCTCTTTACGAGAACTGCTACACCCTGGGACCATTCGTAGCAGCGAGTGCAGTAGTAGGTGAGGGCTCAGCCACTACATTCCCTTAATCCCATAACCTTTTTTAACCTTTCTCTTGAATGCTTTTATTGTTGTTTTTATGGTTGTTACGGTAGTCTAAGAAGCCTTCCGCATCCTTTTGATTTGGCGGGTGGTCTATTCATTCTTGAGAAGCGCCTGGGTTAGAGGTTTTGTAGAGGTCCTTTAGTAGGGGTTGCAACCCTATATACTTTAGCACCTTTGGGTTGATTCAGCCTCCAAGAGGAACGCTGCGCTCAGTAAGGAAGACGAACTTAAAAAAGAGGCAGAGTAACGGTTCAATTCGACTTCATTACCAGGTACTTATTATTTCATTGTTATTTGAGATAACTGTTATATGAAATATGGGATACTTAGCTATCCTTTAATCTTGTACACTGGTTTTCACCCACCCCCCTGGGTGTGAATCAGCTACATGATTATCGGGTAAGTTTAATATTGAAAAATGTTATTTTTATTAGTAAAATAAATTTTTGAATATACTTACCCGATAATCATGATTTAATCGACCCTCCCTTCCTCCCCATAGAGAACCAGTGGACCGAGGAAAAATTGAGGAGGTGTCAACAAGAAGTACTATAGTACCTGGCCACAGGTGGCGCTGGTAAGTACACCCCCTTCTAGTATTGTGATAGCTGGCGTATCCCTCCATAGAATTCTGTCGGGCAACGGAGTTGACAGCTACATGATTATCGGGTAAGTATATTCAAAAATTTATTTTACTAATAAAAATAACATTTTATTTAATAATCTCTTGGCATTCCCCACGCTTACATGTTCAATAATTGATTTATTGAGGGCAGCCTCTTCTAACTTATAAAACTGGCAGCTCCTATCATTAGATTTATGATTAGAGTTGCAGTTTAAGCACCTTGCCTCAAGTGTACATTCCCCATGGTAAATATTGGAGCAAGTATTACAAATTTTTTCATTTTTGCAAACTTTGGAAGGATGTCCAAATTTAAAGCAATTATAACATTGCAGTGGCTTCTGCTTAAAAGGTTGAACTCTGATCCTTTCGTTTTCTATGTCTATGTGGAAAGGTACATCAGCCTCCTGGAAAGTAAGAACAATCATTGATGTTCCAGGTACTTTATGTACTTTCCACACTGATAGAGGACACATAGCCAATATCTCCTCTTCGGTAAATTCATATAGATCCCTATTGAAAACCACTCCCCTTCCGTAGCTAAAGTTTAGATGGGGTTTGATGTCCAATTTTATATCATCATTTACTGTCTTCAAATTGGACAGTATAACAGACGTTGTGTATGACTTGGCCTTTATCAAGTAACTTTTCTTCCCGAATCGAGATATATCTCCAGGTGCGATCGTACCTACCTTCCTCTGAAGAAATTTGCAGATCTTGAAATAATTTTCCATACCTCCTACAGATTGAGCAAGAAGCCACATTGGTGGTTTTGGCTTTCTTTGGGATGGCATATCTGCCTCTATATCTTTATCAGCCCAGTCTGCTGGTCTGTAGACATCCAGATCTTTAGGTGCCCCATCACACAGAGCACCCTTAACACTCATATTACCTACTTTAATATCAACAATATTACGGCTTGCATTAAATACTTCCTCATGACAATTAAATGATAACCATGATTCCCAATTATCATCTTGAAGTTTCATTCTAATTTCTTTTATTAATCCATAACACTCAAATATTTTATATAGCACATCATAATTCGCTTCTAATGGGATTTGGGTAACATGCAGGACATTCAGTTTTGCTGTGTTGCCCAAATTACACTTTTTCCGAGTGTTTAAAGAATAGTCTTTTTTAGTTCCTACGTCGTCAATGGAGTTTTCTTTAAATGAATTGCCAGAGGTCGTCAACAGTGCCAGGGGCGAGTCAGCATATCCAGGGGAGGTGGGGTCATTGTCACAAGAATCCATCAGAATAAAGAAAAGAGAAGAGTGATTTTTTGAATAGTTTGATTTACCTGCTTGAGAACATAAAGGCATCACATGTTGGGAAGGAAATTTGCACTCTCCACTACCGGCACAGTGAGAGTATACGTCCCAGATGGTCCACTCCATACCCTACCCGAAGGATAGCATCAAAACAGATATAGAGGCACAGGTGTAAGCTGAACCCGCCTGTTAGGACTGAGACCAAGAAACTTTGGAATCATCCTCCCCATATCTGTAATGACGGGCTTCCGGCCAAAAGCCAAGAGTCCTACCCCAAACATTGGATCCCCCTGGATTCCGAAGACCCAACACTTGAGAATAGTTCCGCCAAAAAGGTTCAAACCATCTTCGGGATGGCTGAGATCATCCAATACTCTCACATATAGCTTTGAGCACAAACTCCTCCCAACCGTGACCCCTTTCCCATTCATCAAAGCAGGCAGCAATACCGGATGTAGAAACATCTGCCCAAGTGGCAATAACAGATGTAGAAACATCCATGCCATAAAGAAAAAAATAAATAATGATAAACATACATATATATGCAAATATATACACATATACATATGGAAAATTTTACTCATAGGGTTGGGACAGCAACATGAAGGAAAGTTTATAATATTAGGAGAAGGTTGAAGCAATATAAAGAGGAAGAAAAAGATAAGAAAGAGAGAAATTTAGATTCGAACTGGGGGAGCAATTTCCCCAAGTTCGAGAGCCCTCTTGCCCGTCACCAAGTTTCAGCACGGGAATAGAATGCCGTGCTGAAGCTCAATGACTTCATCAAGGCATTCTCATTAAGAGGGCTGTGCGACCGAGCCCAGATCCTATCCCTAAGGGTAGGCCTGTGCCTATCATGCCTGTAGGGAAGCCTCCATCAGACGAGGGTTAGGGAACCTGTCCAGGTTCCTAAACCCAGGGAGCAGTCCTTTCCTGCGGACCTTCCCCCTAGTTCCACAGGAGCCTGTGACCCCCCGGTGGCTTGGCAACTTATTTAATGTAATGCGTCAAGCCATGAAGGGAGTTGTTCCCCTCTCCCAGTCCTTAGGTGATACACCTAGGATTCCCTTGTCACCTCCTCTCTTCCTGGGGTCCTCTCCTCCCTCCGGTCCTAGGAGGAGGTCGGAAGTTCTCGCACAGGCGGGCCCCTCAGGCAAGGGGAGACTATCATCCCCTTGCAAAAGACCTCTGGAGGAGATTAGGCATGCACCTTAGGGTAGCCCCCTGCAGTTCAAGACGTCACAGGCCAGGCCAAAGGGGGAAAGGAAAAGGATTTGTCCTTTGCCCCCCAAGGAGGATAGGGTTACTTACTATGGAGACTCCTTCCCTTCTTTTCCGGTCGAGATAGTGTCTAATGAGGCACGACCTGCAACCGGACGGGATTCACCCCGTACGGCAATGGACTTACATTCCACAAGTAAGCCGACGGAGTCCTCTAGGCCCTTGGAGACAGAGGATCTCCAGCCTCATAGGAGGGAACCTAAGGATTTGTTCACCATCCCCAAATCCTCGGCCAGGCTTTCTTCCTCACTGCCTCCCAGGCAGCCGGAAGCAAGCACCTCCCCGGTAGTCTCCCTATCCCCAGTCTATACAGTTGACGACTTCGACCCACGCCGGGCTCCTATGGATGAGAGCTCGGACGTGGAAGGGCAGAGCGATCTTGAGGACGACCCTCTGCCAGCAGCCGTTATCCCTAAGCTTACAGAGGATGAGAGGAAGGAATCGGAACACACCTTCTGGCAGGTCCTAGCCTGCATCTGTTCCATCAATGGACTTCCAGATCCATCAGCAGCCCCTCTAGATGGAAAAGAAAGTCCTTGACCAGTTGTATGGCACTCAGAAACCTCATAGGACCAGTGCAGCTTTGCCCTGGTCAAAGGGGTTGAAGAGTGCCAAACAGAAGGCTGTGTCCCAGGCAACTGGTTCCACCTCTTCTCTCTGCTTCAACTCGTCTTCCAAACTCCTACCTCCTCCGTACGTGTTTCAGAGGAGCTACTATGAGATCCTCGGGGAATCTCTTCCAATGCTGCCTCTCGACCCACTCTATAGAGGCACTCTCGAAGGCCACCCCCTTCAAGAAACTTATGGGGCTTCCTGTCAACTTTTCGGCCTCTGAAATCCTAAATCAGGAAAAGGTGGCGAAGTACGCCATGCAGGCTACTTCGTGGCTGGATTTCTGGTTAGGATCCTTAGGACAACTGATGCGGTCTAAAGACCTGTCTCGGGAGTCCTCCAGGAAGTCTTTGGAGACTTTCATTTTGTCCGGCACTTGGGCCATCGACTTCCTCTCTCATCAGGCAGTGAACCTTTGGGCCAACACTATCCTGAAGAGGAGAGATGCCGTCATAGGCAAGCTCTATAGACATCTCCTTCAGGCCGAAGTAGCGAGTCTGAGAAATGCTCCTTTCGAGGGCAATTCTTTGTTCCATCCCGAGGATTTCGAGCGGGTGGCAGGGAGGTGGAGGAAGTCTAGTCAGGACTCCCTCATCCAAAAGGTCCCTCTTAATGAGAGAATGCCTTGATGAAGTCATTGAGCTTCAGCACGGCATTTCATTCCCGTGCTGAATCTTGGTGACGGGCAAGAGGGCTCTCGAACTTCGGGAAATTGCTCCCCCAGTTCGAATCTAAATTTCTCTCTTTCATCTTTTTCTTCTGCTTAATATTACTTCGACCTTCTCCTAATTTTATCAAATTTCCTTTCTTTCATCTTGCTGTCCTATCTCTATGATTATTATTTTTCTTAGTTATATATATATATATGTAGATGTATGCATATATATATATTTATTTATTTTATGTGTTCATTTATTTTTTTATCTATTTTTTTTCTATTTTATTTAAATGGCGTGGATATTTCCACATTCGTTATTACTGCCTGCTTAGATGAATGGGAGAAGGGATCACGGTTGGGAGGTATTCGCATTCAAAGCTATATATGAGAGTATTGGATGATCTCAGCCATCCCAAAGATGGTTTGGACCTTTTTGGCGGAACTACTCTCAAGGGTTGGGTCATCGGAATCCAGGGGGATCCAATCCTTGAGGTGGGACTCTTGGCTTCTGGCCGGAAGCCCATCATTACAGATATGGGGAGGATGATTCCATATTACTTTGGTCTCAGTCCTAACAGGCGGGTTTAGCTTACACCTGTGCCTCTATATCTGTTTTGATGCTATCCTTCGGGTAGGGTATGGAGTGGACCATCGGGGAAATATACTCTCATTGTGCCGATAGTGGCGAATGCAAATTTCCTTTCCAACGTATGATACTTTCTTATAATTCTCAAGCAGGTACCCCAACAAAACAACAAAAAACCTGAAAATCCCATCCTTAAATATGAACCCTTCAAATACTGACTCCCCATCCCCTGGATTTGCTGACTCCCCCCCGGCACTGTTGACGACTTCTGCTACTGAAATTAAGGAAAACTCTGTTGACGACCTTCGAACTAAAAAGGACCACTCTACTGATGTTAAAAAATCTAGCAATTTGGGTAACACAGGGAAACTACGATTCCTTCATGTTTCCCAAATCCCATTAGAGACAAATTATGATGATATATATAGAGCATTTGAGTGCTATGGATTGATAAAGGAAATACGGATGCGACTTGGAGATGAAAAATGGGACTCTTGGATATCTTTTGAAAGTCATGATGAAGCGTTTAATGCCATAAGTAATATTAGTAGTATCAAAATTAACGAATTGAACATCATGGGAGCTCTTTGTGATAAGGTCCCAAAGGAATTGGATGTGTACAAACCTGCTGATTGGTTTGAAAAAGATAGAAATGTACCCATGCCTTCACAGAGAAAACCCAAACCACCTATGTGGCTCTTAGCTGAACCTAAAGGGATAATAGGGAATTATTTTAAGATATGTAAGTTTATCCAAAAAAAAGTAGGAACCATAGCACCTGGAGATATATCTCGTTTTGGGAAGAACAGTTATCTCATCCATGCCAAATCTTCGACTCAGTCTGCAATACTGTCTAACTTACAGACAGGCAGTGATGAAATTACATTGGAAATGAAACCTCATCTTAATTTTAGTTATGGAAGAGGAGTGGTCTTTAATAAGGACCTATACGAATTTACAGAGGAGGAGATACTTTCTATGTGTCCATTAAATGTATGGAAAGTGCATAAGATTCCTGGAACTTCAATGATTATACTCACTTTCCAGGATGCTGATGTACCTTTCCATATTTTTATTGAAAATGAAAGGATTAAAGTTCGACCTTTCAAACAAAAGCCCCTGCAATGTTTTAATTGTTTTAAATTTGGACACCCATCCAAAGTTTGCAAAAATGGAAAAATGTGTGGTATTTGCTCCAAAACTTATCATGGAGAATGTACACTTGAGGCCAGGTGTTCAAATTGCAATTTGAATCATAAATCAACTGATAGGATATGCGAACTGTATAAGTTGGAGGAAGCTGCCCTAAACAAATCAAGTTTAGAACACATAAGTGTGGGACATGCAAAAAGAATGTTAAATAAATCAACCAGCTATGCAAAGGCCTTAAAATCAAAGGTAAATTTACCACAGGAGACAGCAACCCCACCTAGCACTGCCAGTAATTCTAAGAAAAGAAATACAACCTCTGATGATAAAGTACTGCATGACAAAGTAATCGTATTGCCTTCTGAGGCTTTGCCACAGCGTATTAAAAATGGGTCATTGCCCATTTCTGTACAGCCTTCGTCCCCCATTACTAACATTAGTACTAACCTCTCCCAGGCCATGTCCTTGCCTGATTTGATGGAGATGCCACCTGACACTAAGTTACCAGGTGCACCTGTATTGGGGAAGGTGCAAAAACCTGGTAGCTCAAAACCTACTAATCGGAAAAGAGAGAGACCTCCATCTCTCTCACCCCCTTCCATAAGAAATATCAAAATTACGACGTCAAATAAATATGATGATTTGTCTGTTGATATTTCTGATCTGGAAGTCAATTTAAATAAATCGGAAATTCAAGTGGAGGTCCACCAACCTCCTCAACAATCAGATCAAAAAGACAAAAAGAAAATCATAAATTCTAAACCCAATCTATCAAGACCTTCTTTAATAAAACCACCTAAAAATAGTGTTAGATCAAAAACTGCTAATGGGAAGACTCCATCCAAGGGGTCTACCAAATTATAAACCATAGTTTTTTCCTCCATTTTGCAATGGAATTGTCAGGGTTTAAGGGCCAAATATGAAGAACTTAAGCTCCTTATTCATGAGCATTCCCCCATAATTATTTGTCTACAGGAGAGCAAACTTGATCATAATACCCCATGTCCTCGCGAATACATTAGTTATAGGACACCATATGATCACCAAGTGGGGAGCCATGGCGGAAGTCTCATATACGTTCGTCGAGATGTTCCCCAAGTTTCTCTGTCTATTCGTACACCTCTGCAGGCAGTGGTTGTACAGATCGACATAGGGCGAAAATATACAATTTGTTCTCTGTACTTGCCTCCAAATGATAACATTTTGTATGACAACTTAGTGGAGGTGATTCAACAACTCCCTCAACCTTTTCTTTTACTTGGAGATTTGAATGGTAGACATCCTTTGTGGGGTGATGTTTTAGCAAACACGAGGGGAAATATCATATCATCAATTGTGGAAAATGAAGATGTGGGACTCCTTAATACAGGAGAGCCCACACACTTTCATGTCCAGACAGGTACCTTGTCATGTATTGACCTAGCAATCGTAAGCTCTAATTGCCTAATAGACTTCGATTGGAGAACATTAGATGATTGGCATACTAGTGATCACGCACCAATCATTATAAACACCAACAATGGTCCACCTTTACAGGGATCGCCACGATGGAATCTTGACAAGGCGGACTGGGGTAAATTTCGTGAGCTAAGCGAAATTGAGGGGGATGCAGGACAAGTTGAAAATATCGATGATGCCATAGACTTACTGAATGGAACTCTCCATACAGCAGGAGTCAATTCAATTCCAAAAACAACAGGGTTATTCAAACGACGACCCGTCCCGTGGTGGTCTTCAGAACTAACTGCCCTGCACAGAGCCACAAGAAGATCTTTAACACGATTGCGTAGACGCAGAACTGATGAGAATTTAATTATGTACAAGAAATGTAGAGCACAGTTCCGTCGTGCCATGAAAGAAGCAAGGCGCCAGTCATGGATGTCTTTTGTTTCCTCCATTAACAGTAGAACACCACCATCTTCTGTGTGGAGGAAAGTAAAAAAGATAGCTGGCAAATTCACCCCCAACCCACCACCAGTGTTGAAGGTGAATGGCCAGTATGTAACTGAAGCAAAGGAAGTTAGCAATGCCCTGGCTAATCATTTTTCAAATGTATCCAGCAAGTGTGAAGGAGCCCCTGGTCACCAGTATAGGAGCGCTGAAGAAAAGAAAATTTTAAATTTTGCAACAAGAAGGGAAGAGTCGTATAATTCTCCTTTCACTGAAAGAGAATTTGATTCCGCACTTGCTCATTGCAACGATACAGCCCCTGGACCCGATGGAATTCCATATGCAATGATTAAACATGTACACTTTAATACAAAGCTATTTATTTTAAGTATTATTAATAGAATATGGCATGATCATAGTTACCCAAGTGTTTGGGAACTAGCCATTATTTTAGCCTTTTTAAAACCCGGTAAAGACAAGTTTTTAGCAGCAAACTATCGTCCTATTGCATTGACATCTTGTTTATGTAAAATCATGGAGAAGATGGTCAATGCAAGGCTGATATGGTACCTTGAAAAGAAAGGTATTTTATCACCGATTCAATGTGGATTCCGAAAAATGCACTCAACGACTGATGTGTTGATACGACTAGAGTCTTCTATTTGTGAAGCCTTTGCTTCCAAACAGCACCATGTTACAGTATTTTTTGACCTTGAAAAGGCATATGATACCACATGGAGATATGGTATACTTAAAACCATTCATGAATTGGGATTGAGAGGAGAGCTGCCACTATTTATTCAGGCATTTCTTTCACGTAGAGTTTTTCAAGTGAGAGTTGGGGAAACACTATCTGAGAGTAAGTGCCAGGAAGAAGGAGTTCCTCAGGGTAGTGTGCTGAGTGTAACCCTTTTTGCACTAGCAATTAATGGGATATCCAAAGCCATTCCCCAGGATGTTCTCTCAACATTATTTGTGGATGATCTCTCAATATCATTTGCTGGCACTAGAATGGCAATGGTTGAGAGAAAAATCCAACACTCTATTGATAAAATTATCCAGTGGGCTGACATGAATGGATTTAAGTTCTCGACAAGTAAAACTACCGTTGTCCATTTTTGTCGTATCCGGGGAGTACATCCAGACCCGGATATATACATTAAAGGTCAACGGATACCATGTGCAAGAGAAGCTAAATTTTTAGGTTTGATATTTGATTGTAGGCTGACATGGGTTTCTCACTTAAAAGCATTAAAAGCTAAATGTGTTGAAGCTCTGAATATCTTAAAAGTATTGTCCCATACATTGTGGGGGGGCAGACCGCAATACTATTTTAAAATTATACAAGGCCTTGATTTTTTCCAAAATTAGTTATGGTTGTGAGGTATATTCTTCAGCCACCCCAAGCCGGTTAAAAATATTAGACTCGATACATCATGCAGGTATTAGATTGTCTACTGGAGCTTTTAAAACCTCGCCTATCCCAAGTCTCCTTGTTGATGCTGGAGAGTTACCTCTAGACCTATACCGAATGTCTTCCATTCTTCGGTATTGGTTTAGATTGCAAAGACTCCCTAACTCTCTCGCCTTTCAGACTGCAAGCCTTGTAAGACACGCATCATACTTTGAGTTGCACCCAAAATCTCCTCAACCTTATGGCTTTCGGGTGAAACGATTATTAAATAGTCTGGATTTAATTAGAAATAAGGTACTTCCATTCAAGGTATCACCAACGCCTCCATGGAAGTTACCAGAGATATCTTTTTGTAAATATTTTATTGGAGATAAGAAGAATATGTCAGACCTAGAAGCCAGGTCTCTTTTTAATGAACATGTTAGAGAACATAGAGGATCAACTTTTATCTATACTGATGGCTCCAAATCTGATGCTGGCGTTGGATTTGGAGTACATAGTAATGGTTTTAATTGTAGAGGTGCACTTCCTCTGACCGCTTCCATATTTACTGCCGAACTGTATGGCATATTAACCGCTATTGAGAAAATAGCGTTGGAGAAGGAGGGTAATTTTACAATTTTTAGTGATGCAAGGAGTGTCCTTCAAGCTATGGAAGTTTTTAATTCTAATAACCCTTTAGTTTTAAAGATTTTAGAATGGCTTTTCATAATTGGACGGAGAGGTATAACAGTTCAATTTTGTTGGGTTCCAGCACATGTAGGTGTGTCTGGGAATGAGAAGGCAGATTCACTGGCTAAGGAAGCTGCATCAGAGTTGCTGCCAAAAAGGTATCCCATTCCCTGTGATGATTTCTTACCTGACATCAAGAAATTGGTTTGCAATAAATGGCAACAGCAATGGGATAGTCAAGATGGCAATAAAATGCGAGAGATAACAAATGACATATCTCCTTGGAGGTATAATATGATGCCCCGAAAATGGGAGACGTCTCTTTGTCGTCTCCGTATTGGTCACACTCGGTTTACACACGAGTTTTTGCTGAAGGGCCAACACCAACCATATTGTGACGACTGTGTAGTACCTCTAACAGTAAGGCATTTGTTGACCGAATGCCCCAATTATATCAACTTGCGGAATAGATATTTGTTTGAGGCTCGAGGTGAGGGTGGCAGGTTCATCCTTGCCAAGATTCTTGGAAATGATGTGTCCTACCATGCAAGTGGCATTTTTAGATTTATTTCAGAAGCAGGTCTTCTGAAAAATATTTAACTTTTATTACATTCAACTTTTATGATTTTAATTGAATACTCTTTTATTTTTTATTTTATTTTATCTTTTATTTTTGTATACATAAATTAAATGTTACCGGCGTCAATGACCTCAGATGTCAGGATGCCTGAAAACTTTGAATCAATCAATCAATCAATCATCCAAAAGGTCTTAACAGCTAGAGCTTACCCCTCTCAGCCACAGCGGAAAGCACAGCAGAACCCACAGCCGAAAAGGGCTAGAGACCCAAAACAGCAGGGTAGAAAGGGTGCAAAGTAGGCCTTTCACAGCAAAAAGTCCTTCCGTGGAGGAAAGGGTAAGAAGGATCTGGCCGAGGCCGGTCCAAATAAGACAGGCAATCCTCCCATTTGTCCACCTGTGGGGGCATGCCTGCAAAGCCGCTGGCAGAGGTGGCTTTACCAGGGGCCTGAACCCTGGACGGTCGAGGTGATTTGTTCAGGGTATTGTATCCCGTTCACGCTCTCTCTCCCTCCACTGACTCGAGTGCTGATTCCATTGAACTCCTGTGCGGAGGGATCCACACAGGAGTTTGCCCTCAGGGCAGAAGTCCAGTCCTTGTTAGAGAAGGACGCTCCCCAGGAGGTCCTTGACGGGTCCCCAGGCTTCTACAGTCGACTCTTTCTTGTGAAAAAGGCGTCTGGAGGCTGGAGACCAGTCATCGACCTCTCGGCCCTGAACAGGTTTGTCGAACAGACACCTTTCAGGATGGAGACAGCCAACACAGTCAGACAAGCGATAAGGCCCCAGGACTCTAGATCTGAAGGACGCATACTTCCAGATCCCAATTCACCCGTCTTCCAGGAAGTATCTGAGATTCATGTTCAATCGGAAGCATTACCAGTTCAGGGTACTGCGTTTCGGTATTTCCACAGCACCCCAGGTGTTCATGAGAATATTCGCCCCCCTAGTATCATCTTGGGCTCACAGAGTCGACATCCGTCTCCTAAGATACTTGGACGACTGGCTGATTCTGGCAGACTCGGAGGCGGCCCCTCTCCGCCACTGAGACGAGCGTCTAAGGTTTTGCCAGGATCTGGGAATCATGGTAAACCTTGAGAAGTCTCAACTGCTCCCCTCTCAAGAACTGGTATACAGTACCTAGACATGCGATTAGACACCCTAAGGCACAAAGCGTTTCCATTAGACGAAAGGATCCAGAGACTGAGGGAGATAACACAGGTCTTCCTCAGTTGGGAAGAGCTCCCGACGCAGTATTGGCTTCGCCTTCTCTGTCACCTCTCTTCCCTGACCCGACTGGTCCCCAACAGTCGCCTCAGGATGAGATCCCTCCAGTGGCGACTAAAATACCAGTGGAACCAGCACTCCGATTCCCGGGATGACCTAGTCTGCATAGGGTTAGAGGAACAGTCGGACCTCAGGTGGTGGCTGGCGGAGCCGAACCTCTGCAAAGGGGTCGATCTTCTCATCTCTCCCCAAGAATTGATGCTGTTTTCGGATGCATCAAAAGAAGGGTGGGGGGCTCACATACTGCACCATTACATCTCTGGCCAGTGGTCCGAATCAGAAAGGTACCAGCACATAAATCTCTTAGAGATGAGGGCAGCCTTTTTGGCCCTCAAAGAGTTCCACCAGGTCCTGGCGGGGCACTCCATGGTGCTGATGAGCGACAACACCACGGTAGTAGCTTATCTAACCAAACAGGGCGGTACCTTTTCGCAGCAGCTGTGCCATCTTGCAGTAGAGATACTCAGATGGGCAGAAGACAACTCGGTGACTTATCAGCTTGCTTCATTCCGGGCAAGCAGAATGTGCTAGCAGACAGTCATTCCGGCAAGCAGAATGTGCTAGCAGACAGTCATTCCGGGCAAGCGGAATGTGCTAGCAGACAGTCATTCCGGCAAGCGGAATGTGCTAGCAGACAGTCATTCCGGGCAAGCGGAATGTGCTAGCAGACAAGCTGAGCAGAGCGACTCAGATAGTTGGCACCGAGTGGTCTTTGAATCCTCTGGTAGCCAACAAAGTCGTGACTTTGTGGGGTTCCCGACTGTGGATCTGTTTGTAACGGCCTTGAATTACAGGGTCCCGTTGTACTGCTTCCCAGTCCCGGATTCCCAAGCTCTTTGGCAAGATGCTTTTCAACAATGGTGGATAAACCTGGATGCTTATGCGTTTCCCCCGTTCTGTCTGATGAGAAAAGTCCTCAACCAGCTACGAGCAAGCAACAATTTGCAAATGACCCTCATAGCTCCGCTATGGCATCACGTAGAATGGTTCCCGGAACTTCTGCATCTCCTCACGGAGATCCCGAGGGAGCTTCCTCCACAACACGACCTCCTCAAACAACCACATGCCAACATCTTTCACAGAGCCGTAGCCTCGCTTCGACTTCACGCCTGGAGACTATCCAGCACCTCCTCACAGGCTTTTCGCAACCGGTTGCGAAAAGAATGGCTGGACACCTCAGGAGATCCACAGAGGCAGTCTACCAGGCGAAATGGTCAGTTTTCTGTGGTCTGTGTCATGGAAGGGGTATCTCTCCCCTCGATGCATCTGTTCCAACTATAGCGGAGTTTCTTGTATACCTTTGGGAAGAAAAGCTTCTCTCGATCTTGGCAGTCAAAGGCTACCGCTCAGCCTTAAGTCTCGCCTTTAGACTGAAAGGAGTCGACATTTCCTCCTCGGAACTTTCTTTGCTCATACGCAGTTACGAGCTTACTTGCCCCTCAGGCAGAGCGAAGACCTCCCCCTTGGAACGTGGTTCGGGTCCTCAGGTCTCTGAAGGGCTTCCCCTATGAACCACTACACCAGGCCTCAGATCGCTACCTCACGTGGAAGACGGTGTTCCTGCTCGCTTTGGCTTTGGCCGAGAGAGTCGGCGAACTTCATGGTCTATCTGCTGATGTCTCCCACTCTAGGAGATGGGGGGAAGTAATCCTCAACTTCGTCCCTGAGTTTGTAGCTAAGACTCAAAATCCGGGTGTGCCGGACTCCAGGTTCGGCCCATTTCGGATAGAGTGTCTTCGTTCTGTAACCGAAGATCCAGACCAACTGTTACTATGTCCAGTGAGGAGTCTGAGGTGTTACTTAAAAAGAACAGCAAAAGCTCGCCCCCGTGTACAAGCACTTTTTGTCAGCACGGGGAAGGTCAAGAGGAGGGTCACGAGGAATACTATTTCTTCCTGGATAAGGAAAGTAATCGAATACACTCTATACCCAGATCCTCCTCTGTCCAACTGACCCAGAGCTCATGACGTCAGAGGCATTGCAACATCTCTGGCGTTCAAGAAAAATTTTTCTGTGGCACAGATATTGCAAGCGGGCGTGTGGAAGCGTCAGACGACCTTCACAGCCCACTACCTGAAAGACGTAACCCACAGGAACATGGAAACCTTCTCCATTGGTCCTGTGGTGGCCGCACAAGTGATCTAATGCCCCAGGCTCCTTGATGGACAAGTAGCAGAGGGTTGAGGGCTGAGGTTACCCGGGTTAGTCTAGGGTGAATGAAAAGAATGTCTGGCTCACTTCTTTCTTTCTCCTTCTCCCCCCATGGTGAAATAGCTCCTTAAGACTGAAGCCTAGCTGACCTCACCCCTCTGCAGGTAAGAATCATTTCCCTTGTGCATCCTGGGTATGAATGAATACTTTGTTACGTCACCAATACCTTTTGAGGGGGGTATTGGATATGTCTTAGAATCCTCGAGTTCCTAAGTGAAGACAAGCCACGAGTCTCTCTCACATAAGCTTCTGCAGGCCGCTATCAGTGAGTTACCTTGTAACTACTTTGATTTTAGCGAGGGTAGGGTCCCCTCTACTATCGATCACAGATCGAAATAAAGAGGACCCCTGGTCATGACCAAGGCCAGTTGGTAAGGACTTCCTCCCTTTTAAGAGTAAGTCACCCTAATAAATAGCGAAGGTTTGTATCTGTGTTGGAACAAATAACAAATTTGGAAATAATTTGTAATTTTCCTAACATACAAACTTGAAGCTATTTATACAAATTGGCCTGCCACCCTGTCCCCCTAGAAGTCCTGCCAGAAAGCAAAAGTGGTTACTCAACCGACAGGTGTGAGTGAGTGGGATAGCTAGTCTACCCCAACCCCCTCCCGCTAACTATACTCTATTTTTTAAAGCGGTGCATATTTGCACTGACTCACAGGGGTGCCCTTTTAGGTCGGAAAGGTTCCTGATACCTGATTGGTCGGAAGTATTTTTGTCCGAACACCTTCATTGTTCTCGAATGATTACCAAGTAATGTGAATCAAAACTTATTTATTAACCTATATTTCTCCATCATATATATGTTTTGTCAATAAACAATATTAAAGAATAAATATATTTTAAAGAATCGTCTTGGTAAGTCTAAATTTAATAACACAATCCGCCGAAGTCAACGACAGCAGCTTGTTTTCGGATGCACGCTTTGTAATTTTGTAATTTTTCACATATTTTAACACAAATTGGGATAAATTACACTCAGCATAAGTTAAACATGTTATTATAAACTTTCTTTGAATACCAGAATTTACCAAAAACATGGAATTAATAAAATTCGATACAGTGAACCCTCGCTACTTCGCGGTTCAACCATCGCGGATTCACCGCTTCGCGGGTTTTTTCCATAACCCATATATATATATATATATACATATCGCGGATTTTCCGGAAATTTCAAAAATACCGCGAAATCTGAAGACCCCCAAATACGATATTTCGTTACCTGTAATTACATTAATACTGTAATTAGTAATATCTGCTCTTACTGATTGTTCATTGCATTACATATGATATATAATTCAGCACAGAAAGAAATAAAACACGAAAAGAGAATGTGATCATACGATAATACAGTACTGTATACAGTACGTAGTAAAATTAAATCGAACATGAAACGCAAATCAGATGCAGTCATACCATATTAGAATGGTGTAAGGCTGCTGTTGGCTACTATTGTACTACAAATGTAATGGATGTGCTTCTTTTCCATAAATCTTATGTATGTATACGTACGTAGTACTGCATCCAATAATATTCTTTGTTGCAAAAATCACATTTCCAATAAGCGTACGAGAGAGAGAGAGAGAGAGAGAGAGAGAAGAGAGAGAGAGAGAGAGAGAGAGAGACATCCTACAAAAGAATAAAATACTGTAGCATACGTAAAGCTACTTTATTATTATTATTGTTATTATTATTATTTTTGTTGTTGTTGTTGTTAATAAAATTATTATTGTTATTATTATTATCATTATTATTATTATTATCACTGTATTACAGTATTATCATACGATAATTCAGTACTGTACTGTACTACAGTACGTAGTAAAATTAAATCGAACATGAAACGCAAATCAGATGCAGTCATACCATATTAGAATGGTGTAAGGCTGCTGATGGCTACTACTGTACAGTACTACAAATGTAATTGATGTGCTTCTTTTCCATGAATCTTTTGTTTGTATACGTATGTAGCTGCATCCAATAATATTCTTTGTTGCAAAAATCACATTTCGAATAAGCGTACGAGAGAGAGAGAGAGAGAGAGAGAGAGAGAGAGAGAGAGAGAGAGACATCCTACAAAAGAATAAAGTAACATACGTAAAGCTATTATTATTATTGTTATTATTATTATTGTTATTGTTATTAATAAAATTATTATTGTTATTATTATTATCATTATTATTATTATTATTATTACTGTATTATCATTATTTATTATTATTATTATTATTAATACTGTACGTACGGTATACGCGCGGTATCTTGTACTTTGAGTTGGTAACCTACGCATCATATAAGACGGGTTGTGATTGGTTCAAGCGTTGATAGATGACGAATCAGAACTCAAGTTTTGTTATCTAGCCTGTGATTGGTGTTTTGCCCGCATCTCCAGCTTCCAGCCTCTGTTCGCGGCCACTTTCTCTTACGGCGTATCGCTGAGTAGACGTTCTTAAGTTTGTGAAGTTTAATCTGTGCTGTGTGCGACTGTTTTAAGTTGAACTTTTTGTTGAACTTTCTGTTAAATCCTACTCTACAATGCCTCCCAAGCGTTCTGCTTCTACTAAGGCTGGTAGTGAGCCTAAACACCACCGAAAGATGATGACGATTGCTGAGAAGGTTACGCTTCTCGATATGTTGAAAGACGGTAGAAGCTACGCGGCCGCAGCACGCCATTTTGGAATCAACGAATCTACTGTTTGCTATATCAAGAAGGACGAGGCGAACATTAGAAAGACGGCTGCAATCACCTTTAGCAGATCAGCGAAGCGAGTCGTTACAACGCGTAATAAAACGATCGTACGCATGGAAGGTGCTTTAGCTGTGTCGATTGCCGACTGCCGGAAGAAGAACATAGCCTTGGATACGAACACCATCCGAACAAAGGCTTTGAGCTTGTATAAGAATTTTGCTGCAAAGGAACCTCAAGACGACGACAGCAACCATGCTGAAGAAGATGATGATGCAGATGAACCTCAACCAGGGACATCCACTGATTCCCAGCCTCAGAAACGACGTTTTTCCGCCAGCAAAGGATGGTTCGCGAAGTTTCAGAAACGCTTCGCCCTGAAAAGCGTTTCCCTGCATGGCGAAGCTGCTTCAGCTGACACTGCCGCTGCTGAAACTTACGTGAACCAGACGTTCAAGAATATTATCGCCGAAGGTGGATACAAGCCGGAACAAGTGTTTAATATGGATGAGACCGGCTTGTTTTGGAAGAGAATGCCGTCGCGAACTTTCCTGTTCAAAGAGGAAGCCAAAGCCTCTGGCTTTAAAGCATTCAAGGATCGTGTTACCTTCGTGATGTGTGGCAATGCTGCTGGATTTTTGCTAAAGCCGGGGCTTATTTATAAGTCGAAAAATCCTCGCGCTTTGAAAAATAAGAATAAGAATCTCCTTCCCGTGTACTGGATGCATAATCCAAAAGCATGGATTACAAAGATGCTGACCTCCAACTGGTTCCACCAGTGTTTCATCCCGCAAGTCAATGAATATCTCGTAGAGAAGGGCTTGCCATTCAAGATCCTTCTCCTTATGGATAACGCTGGTGGACACGCAACTGATCTGTCGCATGAGGGCATTCAGGTTGAGTTCCTGCCACCCAACACCACGTCATTAATTCAACCGATGGACCAGGGGGTTATCAGGGCGTTCAAGGCCCTCTACACGAAGAATACCTTGGCGGACCTCGTTGCGTGTGTGGATGCTGCCCAAGAGGATGAGGATGAAGATTTTAACTTGAAGGCGTACTGGCGGCAGTACACCACAGCCACGTGCCTGAAGAATATTCAGAAGGCACTTCAAGAGATGAAACCTGCAACTGTGAATGCGAGCTGGAAGAAGTTGTGGCCCGAGATTGTTTACGACGACGAGGGATTTACTCCGTCGGAAATCCAACACTCTGCAATACGCAAATCTGTGCAGTTGGCTGCCATAATTGGAGGCGACGGGTTTGGCGACATGACGACTGAAGACGTCGACGAGTTGTTGGACTGCCATTCCCAGCCCCTAACTGACGCAGACCTCGAAGACCTGACGAAATCGGCTAGCGAAGAAGAGAGTGAAACCCAGGAAGAGACCCAAGAAAATGTCGAAGAAACGGGCTTAACATTAGAACGGCTTGCCAAGGCCTGCAACCATGCGAAGGAGTTGAAAGAAATGTTGCAAGAGTGGGACGAGGATATGGTTCGGTCTATGCAATTCTCCAACAAGGTCGATGACATCATGACTCCCTACAGGATGCTCTTAGATCGAAAAAAGAAGCAGCGGCAACAACTTCCGATCACAATGTTCTTCCAGCCTCGCAAAAAAGAGCCAGTTCCTCCTGCTACTACGCCTTCGGAAGAAATTGAAGAAGTTGAAGAGGTGTCCCAGGAAAAGACACCTCTGTCTGAAGAGACGTAAAATTACTATCATTGGCTGCACAGTAGAACACATCATCAGCTTCATCATCATCATTTCTACTGTGCAGCAAATTCATCGCCATCATCATTCAATTTTTTCTTGAACTTCTTTCGTGGTGAGTACAGTAACAATCTTTATTTTTTACTTTAATATTCTAACATTTTAATATTTGTGCCTGTTTTATAGTTTAGTACTGTATGCATTAAGTTAAAGGGAAGGTTTTAAAAGTCTACATGTTGTAACCTATCATATTTTTTTTGTTTGAAATTTACATTTACGTACGTAAAACAATCTCTCTCTCTCTCTCTCTCTCTCTCTCTCTCTCTCTCTCTCTCTCTCTCTCTCTCTCTCTCTCTCTCTCGTAAATTGATTTTTCTTGTTTAAAATTTACATTTACAGTACGTACGTAAAACAATCTCTCTCTCTCTCTCTCTCTCTCTCTCTCTCTCTCTCTCTCTCTCTCTCTCTCTCTCTCTCTCTCTCTCTCTCTCTCTCGTAAATTGTTTTCCTGCTTTGCTACGTACAATATGTACTGTACAGTACTGTATGATTTTATATAGATACGGTAAATTATATTTGTAAGGTAACATATTTTGTAAATGCTTTTACTGTAAATACTGTACTGTATCATTATTTATCACTATCATCATGCGCGTTAAATGCCTTGTTTGTTCTGAGCGTGGTTGTTTACTGAGCGTACAGTACTTTATGACGCCGTCGTTTCAGGCGGCGTCATAAACAAAAACATTTCATTTGGAAGTCCTAAGAAAAATTAAGTAAAACATTGGTAATAACAAAATCAACATACTGTATAATCAATATAATCGATGCAAAAACTAACCTATACATATATGTGTACTCTAAATGAGTTTGTTTCTTCATTATGATCAGAGATGAACGTAAACAAAACATAGGTTGCCATTTTTTATCGTGCTTTTTAGGTGTTTAGGAAACGCATGATATAAAGTCGCACTTAATATTTGTGCCTGTTTTAGTTTAGGGTGCTGTAGTACATGCATTAAGTGTTCTGTACATTAAAGGGTAGTTTGTTAACAGTACTATGTACAAGGGAAGGTTTTAAAAGTCCGAATATACATGTTAAATAAATAGGTGAATATGATGTCACTACTTCGCGGATTTTCACCTATCGCGGCCGGGTCTGGAACCTATCTACCGCGATAAACGAGGGTTCACTGTATTTGTAAAAACTTATGGGGAGGTAAAAGAACAGCCTGTAGCGGCCTGGTGGGAAAACGATCCCTTCTGGCTCGCAGACGCAGTTTTTTTTTTCTTTCTTGATATAGTTCGGCCTATTCCTTTCAGTTTAAATAGTCTTGCATTGTCTCTCTTCGTATTATTTTGCTTAGTATTTTCCCACATTCCTGTTCCTCACCTAATATCTATCTATTTTCCCCGATATCCCTTCTTTCATATATGGGATATCCGCACTACGATTCCTTATTTCTTATCCTTTGTCGAAAGTGATGGCTTGAAGGGAAGCGCGTGCTAGTCTCATTAAAATAGTGTAGAGGCGGGAATAAAAAAAATACTATGATTAATTTCAGGTTTACTGAATAGGTTATACTTGCTACACAGCATAAAATTTATGTTGTTATTATTATTTACATACTTACTGACGTAAGGTACAAAACATAAGGAATCGTAGTGCGGATATCACATAGGCCTATATGAAAGAAGGGATATCAGGGAAAATAGATAGATATTAGGTGAGGACCAGGAATGTGGGAAAATACTAAGCAAAATAATACAAAGAGAAACAATGTAAGACTATTTAAACTGAAAGGAATAGGCCGAACTATATTACGAAAGAAAAAACAAACTGCGTCTACAAGTCAGAAGGGATCGTTTTTCCGCCAGGCTGCTACAGGCTGTTCTTTTACCTCCCCATAAGTTTTCACAAATATCGGGTTTTATTAATTCCATGTTTTTGGTAAGTTCTGGTATTCAAAGAAAGTTTATAATAACATGTTTAACTTATGCTGAGTGTAATTTATCCCAATTTGTGTTAAAATATGTGAAAAATTACAAAATTACAAAGCGTGCATCCGAAAACAAGCTGCTGTCGTTGACTTCGGCGGATTGTGTTATTAAATTTAGACTTACCAAGACGATTCTTTATAATATATTTATTCTTTAATATTGTTTATTGACAAAACATTTATCTGATGGAGAAATGATAGGTTCATAAATAAGTTTGGATTCACATTACTTGGTAATCATTCGAGAACAATGAAGGTGTTCGGACAAAAATACTTCCGACCAATCAGGTATCAGGAACCTTTCCGACCTAAAAGGGCACCCCTGTGAGTCAGTGCAAATATGCACCGCTATAAAAAATAGACTATAGTGGATGGGGTAATTATCCCTCACTCAAATTGTCTTGGCTGGTTTTCAGCGCTGCCAAAAGTAATACCCTAATAAATAGCTTCAGGTTTGTATGTTAGGAAAAATACAAATTATTTCCAAATTTGTTATTTTTTCATGGTGTCGCAAGATCATGTGGAACATGAATTATTGAGCGTGTACCAGGCATGCAGTTAATTCTAATAGTCAGACATTCTTCATCACGAGGCTCAATTCTATACAGTACTCTAGAAGTTTTATTCCAGCTGTGACCTAGTTGTGGAATGAACTTCCTAATCGGGTAGTTGAATCAGTAGAACTCCAAAAGTTCAAACTTGCACCAAATGTTTTTATGTTGAACAGGCTTACATAAGTCTTTTTACAGTTTATACTTGAAATATCTGTTTTAATGTTGTTATTGTTCTTAAAATATTTTAATTGTTCATTAATTCTCATATCGTTCATTTATTTCCTTATTTTCTTTCCTCACTGGGCTGTTTATAAAGCCTCCATTCTAATGTACTGCGTATCTTTTTTGCAGGCCTGACATGGCTATTAGTCTACAGGACAGAGAAGTATCAGAAACTGAAAGCTGAAGTGGAAAGACAATGCAAGAGATGTGAGTAAAATTTAATGAAGCATGGGAAGTTTAGTCACTTCTAGAATTATATGTATTTATTCTTACACATAAAAAATCCATCGTCATTTAATAGGAGTGTAGCTTCGGCAGAGCTGTTAACGGCCGTTCATATTGTAACGAGGTGATGAATGATTGACTGTCAGGTGGGAGGTGGAGCAAACCTCACTTTAACATCGACCGCAGCTCTGTACATGTGTACTTCCCTGCGTCCTTAATATGGGTAATTGATTTTTTGTTTCTCCTTCCAGAGTTTTTATGTTCTTTTTTTGGATGGCTATTCCAAGGGCAGACATGCAGCTTTCCCCAGGTAAAGGTGCCTTGTATTTTGGCTGGTGTATGAGAAAGCCGGAGGTAGATCCTCACCAACATTTTGGGCGGTGCGTCCGTAGACCTGCAAACTAACCTCTAGCCCCTTAGCAAAGATATTAAAATCAATTGTTCCGTAACTGGAATACAAACCATGCTATTTAATAGGGGTATTACTTTCGGCGTAGCTGAAATGACGAGCCATTAATTTTTAACAAGGGTTTACTACCCACACCGCTAGTTAGCGAGGCTATGGGAGGGTAGCTTGGCGCCCCCCCCCCCCCCCCCTCTCACACACCTGTGATTAAGCTCACTTTGCTCTCGGCTCGGATGGTGGTCGGACGTGTCCACTCTCATCCTCACCGTCATTTGCCAGCCATTTAATTGCTTTTGTCTTTTCTTTTTCTTGTTCTGTATATGTGAAGTTGGCCTCTGCGATCATGCCTACCTGCCCTGGGTTTCCCGACCGCCCCTGTGTAACATTCATGTCGGCGGTCGAGACTGATTCTCATGCCCTTTGTCCTTCTTGTAGGGACCAACGGTGTGATAGCAACAACAGGTGTAATGAGTGTAGGGAGTGGTCTACCTCCCAGTGGGAGAGGTTTTCGCGACGACGGAAGAAGAAGTCCAAACGGGATATTTCTCCTTCGAAGGTTTCTTCGAAAGGAGAAAACCCAAGGCCTTTTCTTCCGTTGCCCAAACCTCCTCCGAAGCTCCCACTCGGTCGGTCTCTTTCGAGAGACCGTCGAGTGGTAGCGTAGACCGATGTATTGTTTACCAACCTGGGGACTCGAGAGATGACGTTGCTTCCCCTAGCGAAGCAGCTCCACCTCTCCCCCTGGGGGAGGATATGTCACTAACCTCCTTATTTCAGCTTTGGTCCTCCTTGGGGCTTACGGGTTCACCCTCCAAGGAGGTTTTGCTTAACAACATCTGATTGGGTGCGCTGCCAAGCAATCGTCGTCACCGTCAGAGGTTGATCCTCTGCCTCTTGTCAACGTTGTGGTGTCAGAGGTATCCAATGCGGTATCACCCATCACCTCTGCCTCTCCAAACTCTACAGTAGCTGACGGCTTTGTTTCTCCCGTTCCTGTTCAACCTACGAGGGAGAAACTAAGTCCATCGTCAGTCTCTCCTGCTAGTGTTTCTTCCCCTCGGGGAGTTCACTTACAGAGACTCCTCTTCGGAGGACTGCAGAAGGTCAGCTTGCTGATCCAACCCCCCCATAGGGCGCATTCGTCCAAAGGCTCGCCTTCCTCTTCACCTTAGAGGCCTTCCTTCACCTGCGGTGAGGAGGCGCCTCTTTGGTTCAACATCTTTGATGCGGTCCACCGCAGAGGAGCCTCGAGACCAATCATCCATCACTACTGCTGCACTGGTCCTGGACCTTTCTGCAGATCGTTCGCGATCTCCTTCAGTAAAAGGTTGTCCTTTTAAAGGACACGTCGATCTTCCATCCGACAGACCTGCTGTCACCATTTCTACATGGGCCTAACAAGGCTCCACCTAAGTACACTATTGCGCGCCAACCACATACGCACTACGCACCAACGAGACCTGACGAACGCTCCTCAGTAGCTTGTCGGGCCCCGTCACTGAACCCTAACACAGGGCATCAAGGGCTATGCGCCAACAAGCGCATACGCTCCAACAGGAGTATAGCTCCATCATGCGCTATTAGCGTCCTCATGCACATATACGCCTATGTTCTCCTGCGCACCAGGTCTTGCTTGCGCGCCCTACGCTTACCCGCCAACATTCTCCTACGCGCCCGCGCCCAGCTGTGCGCCATCAGCTTCCTGCGCAATGGCACTCGCAGTCTCCTGCCTGTGTGCATACGCGCCCAACATCCAACTCTGCTGCGCATCATCATACGCGCCAGGAAAAACCTGCGCGCCAACGATCTACTAAAAGTAGTAGTACTGGGTAGTCAGCAATGCTGGCTTCTCCCACGCGCCAGCCTTCTCCTGCACGCATCCGCAAGGAGCGCGCCCTACGGCTGGTATAGATGCGCGCGAACACTCTACTGCGCGCCCGCGCACTCAACGTGATAATCATGCACATCTGCGCGCATCAACAGTCTCCCGCACTCGCGCCAACAGTCTCCCGCACTCGCGCCAACAGTCTCCCGCACGCGCGCCAACAGTCTCCCGCACGCGCGTCAACAGTCTTCCGCACGCGCGCCCTGCGTCAACAGTCTCCCACCCGCGAGCCCCGATATTCTCCATCGCGCAAGCGCCATTATTCTCCCTCGCGTGTGCATCAATATCCTGCACGCGAGACTACTGAACTAGGCACGACAAGGTCGCCATCGCCTCATTCCCCTCCCCGCAATCGCATACCGCTATGCATTGTGGGAGAAGGGAAACATCCAGAGGGGTCCAGGATCCCAAAGCCACTACAGGCAAACCCACCAATGATGGGGACTCCTCCCAGGGATCCTTCAATCCCTGTTCCTTCAAGGGGTATGTCTGACAGCGTATCTGTCAGCCAACAGCCCTGGTTTGGTGCACTGATCAGAGCCGTAACACAGGCTTTCAAGCCTGTCTTCTCTGAATTGGGACACAGAACCATGGCTTCTTCGACCCCTTTGAAGAGGAAAAGAGGAGTTCCAGACGCGGTCACTTCCCCAAGGGCGAAACTGACTCCACGTAGACCTTCGAGGCAGGTTCTTTCTTTTCCTCAGACTGCCTCTCCTTCCCTTTCGGACGAAAATTTCCTGTCCCCAAGGGAATCACGAGAAGAGAGACTTTCCCCCATTGCACCAATGGGGGAATGAATGAATGAATGATTTAAAGTTTTCAGGCATCCTGACATCTAAGGTCATTGACGCCGACCAATGGGGGAAACCTCTCCTCGTGCCGAGGGGTCTACTCAGTCGGGAATTGAAAGGAACATGCCACCCTCGTCAATGTTGGAGTCCTACATCCTTCCCAGGAAGGAATCTAAGGACTCCAAAACATTGCCGAAGTCCTCTAGTAGGACTAGGATGGAGCCAGCTATCCACTCAGGGAATGTCCGTGACTCTCCCCAACAAGAGCCTTTGGGTGGGGATAGAAGGAGACTTCGCTGCAAGTCCTACAGCAGGAGGAGACCAGCAAGAGTCAGAACATGCGTTTTGGCAAGTTCTGACTCTAATGAGGGCTCTCAACGGGTTTTCCGACCCAGAGATCCCTCCTCGAGAGGCCAAGGACACGGTCTTGGACCGTGTCTTGGGTACTCAGAAACCCTCCAAGACCAGTGCAGCACTGCCCTGGTCTTAAGGGGTTAAGAGTACCTGGGATAAGATCTCACAACAGCTCTCCGAGATGTCCTCCTTCAACCGATCTGGTGCTACCAACAAGCTCCTGCCACCTTCTCGCGTACAGCAGAGGAGGTACTTCGAGATCCTTGAGGAGCCTTGTTTAGCTCTTCCTCTTCACCGCTCGCTGGAAGAGCTAACCAGGGGAGTCCCTCTTGAGAGACTCTCCAACCGGCTGGTCTCGTTCTCGGCAGCCGAGATCTTCAACCAGGAGAAAGTTGCGAAGTGTGCTATGCAAGCCACTTTGTGGCTCGATATCTGGTTGGGGACCTTAGGTATCCTGATACGTTCTGTGAATTTCTCCAAAGAACGTACCAGGAAAGCTATGGAAACCTTCCTTCTCTCAGGTACTCGCACGATCGAGTTTCTGGCCCACCAAGTCTTGAACTTGTGAGCAAATACCATCCTGAAACGTCGGGATGTAGTAGCTGAGAGATTCCATCAGAAGGTCCCTAGCACTGAGATCAATAGGCTCAGACATTCCTCCCTAGAGGGATCCGTCTTGTTCGAGTTTAAGGATGTGGAACATGCCGCTGAGAGGTGGAGGAAGTCTCATCAAGACTCCCTCCTTCATGGGGCTTTTACATCCAAGCCCTATAAGCCTCCAGCACCACAGCAGTCCCGTCCAGTCAAGACCACTAAGACGACAACAGCAGCAAAGACCTTGGTGTCTAAGCCCTTTCCTGTCAAAGAAAGGAAAGGCAAAAAGTCCTCCAGGGGAGGCAAGAATCCTAGAGGGAACAGCCGAGGTCGCAAACGTTAGGATAGGCAGTCCCCCTGCATGTCCACCAGTGGGGGGGATGCCTACAAAGTTGCTCAAACAGGTAGAAGTAACTCAGGGCGGAATCTCCGTGATCAGTCTAGGATATCGCGTCCCGTTCATAACATCTCTACCTCCCCTGACGACAAATCCAGTGTCATTGAACTCTCTTGCCATGGGATCAGCAAGGGGGCAAGCTCTTCAGGAAGAAGTCCAGACCCTGTTGAAGAAGGGCACTCTCCAAGAGGTCCTCGATGGATCTCCAGGCTTCTTCAGTCGACTCTTTCTTGTAAAGAAGGCGTCTGGAGGCTGGAGACCAGTCATCGACCTCTCAGCTCTAAACAAGTTTGTCAAACAAACTCCGTTCAGCATGGAGACGGCGTACACGGTCAGACTAACAGTAAGACCGCAAGACTTCATGTGCACACTGGACCTAAAAGATGCGTACTTCCAGATCCCAGTCCATCCGTCTTCAAGGAAGTACTTAAGATTCAGCCTAGACAACAGAAAGTACCAGTTCAAGGTGCTGTGCTTTGGTCTCTCCACAGCACCACAAGTCTTCACCAGAGTGTTCACCCTAGTATCATCTTGGGCACACAGGATTGGCATCTGTCTCCTCCGTTATCTGGACGACTGGTTAATCCTAGCAGACTCGATGTCAACCCTTCTTCAACACCGAGACAAACTTCTTAGACTTTGCCAAGATCTGGGGATCATGGTAAATCTCGAGAAGTCTTCACTGCTTCCCACTCAAAGACTGGTATACCTAGGCATGATTATAGACACCACTCTCCACAAAGCCTTCCCATCAGACAACAGGATAGCAAGGCTGAGGAAGGTCGCAAGACCTTTTCTCAGACGAGAAGAACTTCTAGCCCAATCGTAGTTAAGTCTCCTCGGTCACCTTTCATCGCTGGCCCGTCTAGTTCCCAACGGTCGCCTCAGGATGAGATCCCTCCAGTGGCTACTCAAATCCCGGTGGAATCAAGCGTACAACTCCTCAGACATCCAGATCCCCATGGGACCTGCGAAACTGATGGATCTCCATTGGTGGGTGGCAGACGAGAACCTACGAAGGGGAGTGGATCTTCTCGTCCTCCCCCGGATTTGATGCTGTTTTCGGACGCTTCAAAAAAAGGTTGGGGGGCCCATGTGCTGCACCACACTACCTCAGGCCTCTGGTCAGAGTCAGAAAAGTATCTCCACTTAAATCTCCTAGAGACGAAGGCCGTCTTTCTGGCCCTTCAACAGTTCCAACAGTACCTGGCAAGTCACTCTGTGGTGGTGATGAGCGACAACACCACAGTAGTGGCCTACATTAACAAACAAAGAGGTAGTTTTTTGCAGCAACTATCCCATCTAGCAGTAGAGATACTGATATGGGCCGAAATCCACTCGATACCACTATTGGCACGCTTCATTCCAGGCAAAAGGAATGTGCTCGCCGACACCCTGAGCAGAGCATCTCAGATATTGGGTACCGAGTGGTCTTTGGATCATCTAGTAGCCAACAAAGTCCTGACTTTGTGGGGTTCTCCGACTATGGACCTCTTCGCAACGGCCCTGAACTTCAGGCTCCCGCTGTACTGTTCCCCAGTCCCAGACCCCAAGGCTCTCTGGCAAGATGCTTTCCAACAACGGTGGGACAACATTGACGTTTACGCCTTTCCCCCGTTCTGTCTGATGAGGAGGGTACTCAACAAGACCAGAACATCGGTCAATCTTTCAATGACCCTCATATCTCCGCTATGGCATGACGCAGAATGGTTCCCGGACCTTCTGCAACTCCTAACGGAGCCACCAAGAGAACTCCCTCCACGACACAATCCACTCAAACAACCACATGCCAACATCTTCCTCAAAGCCGTAGGTTCTCTACGGCTTCACGCCTGGAGACTCTCCAGCATCTCCTCTCTCAGAGAGGATTTTCTCAACAAGTTGCAATCAGGATGTCTTGACACCTGCGAAAGTCTTCAGCAGCAGTCTACCAGGCAAAGTGGAAAGTCTTCTGTTGTAGGTGTCGTGGAAGGGGTATCTCTCCACTCGATGCCACTATTCAAACAATAGCGGAGTTCCATGTGTATTCACGTGAAGAAATGCGCCTTTCAGTCTCGGCAGTGAAAGGCTATCGCTCAGCCTTAAGTCTCACCTTCAGGCTGAAAGGAATGGACATTTCCTCATCGCTAGAACTTTCTCTACTCTACGTAGTTATGAACTTACCTGCCCTCAGTCAGAAGCGAGACCTCCCCCCATGGAACGTGGTTCGAGTTCTCAGGTCTCTTAAGAGACCTCCCTATGAACCATTACGCCAGGCATCAGATCGCCACCTAACCTGGAAGACGGTATTCCTGCTAGCTTTGGCCTCGGCCAAGCGAGTCAGCGAACTTCATGGTCTCTCGTATGACATTGCTCATTCAAGGGGATGGGGGTAGGTAACGTTCAGCTTCGTCCCTGAGTTTATTGCTAAGACTCAGAATCCAGGAGTAGCTGATCCTCAATTCGACTCCTTTCGGATTTCTAGTCTCCGTACTGTAACAGATGACCCAGACCATCTCTTACTATGCCCAGCAAGGAGCTTGAAGCTGTACCTCAAAAGAACAGCCGCACCCCGTCCTCGTGTGCCAGCACTATTCGTCAGCACAGGAAGGACTAAGAGGAGGGTCACCAAGAACACCATCTCTGCTTGGATTCCCAGGGTCATTGACATGGCACTGAATCCAGACCCTCCTCCATCACGTCACCCCAGAGCACATGTCAGGGGCATAGCTACGTCTCTGGCCTTCAAAAGAAATTTTTCAGTGACGCAGGTTCTTCAAGCTGGGGTGTGGAAACGTCAAACAACGTTCACATCCCACTACCTGAAAGACGTGACCCACAGGAGACTCGATACGTTCTCTATCAGTCCTGTGGTGGCTGCACAACAGCTGGTTTAAAACCTCAAGTTCCTTATTGGACAAGTAGCAGAAGGTGTAGGGCATTGTTACCCGGTTTTAGTCTGCATGAATGATAAGGTTTGAGTGGCCCTTATTCTTTTCTTCATCATCCCCTCTCTTGGGGAAAGAAGCATCCTGGGTTCTCTGCATAGCTGACCTCAAACCACTGCAGATAAACCATGCTCCCTTGTGTTCCTAGTATTAAGATTAATACTGTTACGTCCCCATACCCTGACGAGGTGGTATTGGGAAAGTCCTAGTGTACAAGTTTCCATCTAAAGAACTTTGGAACAACTTTCTAGGACGAGTCACACTTCTTCATACCTTCACACACACCTTGCATAGGCCGCAGACCTTGCGTAGCAAGGTTCTAGCAAGGTGCAGGGACTTCTTATTTCTTGGGTGCTTACACACTCAAATAAGGAGTCCCCGGGCAAAGCCAAAAGCCAGACTGACTGGGATGTCCACCCTTCCTAATGGGTGAGTCACCCCTATTAAATAGCGTGGTTTGTATTCCAGTTATGGAACAAATGACAAATTCATAGATAATTTGTATTTTTCCTATCAATACAAACCTTAGCTATTTAACCAAACTTGTCCGCCAGCCCTATCTCCCTTGAAGTCCTACCTCCAAGCAAATTGAGCTCAAGCACAGGTGTGTGAGAGGGGGGGGGGGTCACAAGGTACCCTCCCCTACTCCTGCTAACTAGTGGTGTGGGTAGTAAACCTTCATTAAAAATTAATGGCTCGTCAATTTAGCTACGCCGAAAGTAATACCCCTATTAAATAGCTAAGGTTTGTATAGTTAGGAAAAATACAAATTATCCACGAATTTGTCATTTTTGTCTGTTCGCAAGCATCGGTATCTGACTTGGCAAAGCTCCAGCTGAAGCCAAAGAAACTCCAGCTCCATCTTTTCTTCATCGAACACTAAGTCTGCTGTCTCCTTCAGGGTCCTCCGTAGGAATTTATAAGGAAGACTGAAAGTCTGCCATTCCCTCCTTCAGTACTTAGAAGGAGTTAGGATTATTGTCTTCCACAGAGTGAATTTTCATCACAATAGGGAGCCAAAGTCATGACGTCGGTTACCATGGCAACGGCCAAACTGGTTCAAGCGTGAACATTGTTCAGAGAGCTCCTCGTGCGGGATGGCTGCTTTCAGCATAGTGCAATTGATTTTCCACTTTTCTGATGACAAAAAATACAGAATTCAGATCACATTCTGTCCATTTCCTATTCAAATGGGACAGTGACTAGAAAAGTAAAGTTGAAGGGTGGCTGTGTTAGAACACTGGCAAGTTCCAAGGTCTGTGAGCTCCTGAAGCAGTTGGTGTGAACCAGCACGTGGTAGTTTGACGTCAGACTTCGGCTCCCTATCGTATTACATTGAAGTATTTCCCTCTTCCTCAAAGTCAAGGGGAAGATGGATGGATTGTATGGTCTCTCAATGCCCATGCGTTTGGACTTCATTTTGAATATACTTTAGCGACCGCCTACCAGTTCTCTGGTAGGAAGTCGGCCTAACACTGGCAACATCTTCATACTCAAGTAGGTGTTGCCAGGAGTAGTGACTCGTACTCCTCTACGGGACTAAAGTATATGGGCATCTCCCTGGTCAGTTATCCAGCCAGATTGATAATGGTGGACTTCTGCCTTCTAGAGTATAAGTCTCCCATTAAAGGTTGATAATTTGTGATCCTTTTAGGGACAAATCACAACATTTAAATTGGTATTTATCCTAATACTATAAATCTTTTTTTTTAATATATGTTCCTATTGGATAAGTTAATTGGATAATCAATTTTACTTTAGGTCAGTTTTGAAGAGTATAAACTGGGCTTTCTTTTGATTAGTAATTCATTTCCCTAAGTGTATTCACTTTGTGGCAGGATGTCAAAAGAACAAGCCCCAAACCCTTGAATCGCTCTTAACTGAAAAATATCTCCTCAGCACAAACTTTCCTCTTATCTTATCAACTGGGAAATGAAAACAAAACAACCTTAACACTATATTCCTTAAAACTAAAATGCTTAAATACTATATTCCTTAAAACTAAAATGCTTAAATACTCTATTCCTTAAAACTAAAATGCTTAAATGCTCTATTCCTTAAAACTAAAATGCTTAAATACTATATTCCTTAAAACTAAAATGCTTAAATACTATATTCCTTAAAACTAAAATGCTTAAATACTATATTCCTCAAAACTAAAATCCTTAAATACTATATTCCTTAAGACTAAAATTCTTAAATACTATATTCCTTAAAACTAAAATGCTTAATACAAAAAACATCCACAATCAAAATCAATGACAAAGCTTAAAACTAAACACTAACAAAACTCGAACTTGAATTCACCACAACCCTAACTTCAAAACACAAAAACATATATGTATTGCGTGTGTTCACTAACACTTAAGCAAAATAACAGTCCCATGAAAAAACAATCATTCACAGAGTCAACTGTCTTTATTGGCACAACACCACTGCATGACAAATGGAAGACTTAATTTGTCACAACAGCCTTAACTCTTCGGGCTCATGGGTGTCTAGATCATCATCATCATCATCATGAGCATCATACGTAATCTTAATACACAGGCCAGATTATCAACAGTTGAGCAATCCACAAGAAACTGTAAATAAAAAACACTTACAAACACTCCTAGCTAACTACTATTGCACTATAATCAAAGATTAGTAAACTTTCTATCATTCAGAATCACTCCTAGCAAGTAGATAAAATATTGTACTTACCGTTAAAGAAAAAACACTCACGAACACTCCTAGCTAACTAAACTATCGCACTATAATCAAAGATAAATGATAAACTTTCCATCATTCAGAAACACTCCTAGAAAATAGATAAAAAATTGTACTTACTGTTAAAGAAAAAACACTTATGAAGACTCCTAGCTAACTAAACTACCGCACTATAATCAAAGATAAATAATAAACTTTCTATCATTCAGAAACACTCCTAGCAAATAGATAAAAAATTGTACTCACCATTAAAATAAAATATCACTTCCAAGCTGGTAAAAATAATAATAATAATCCAGCATTCACACACACAACTGCCTCTGGCTGCAGTCAAACCAAACAAAGCATTCCCCCATGACATTCACCACAGTCCTAAGCTAGCTAAAAATGTAAACAAACAACCTCAATTATACCAACAGTTTCTCAGAACAACCAATCATTACACTAACTACCCCCCCTCTCTCTCTCTCTCTCTCTCTCTCTCTCTCTCTCTCTCTCTCTCTCTCTCTCTCTCTCTCTCTCTCTCTCTCTCTCTCTCTCTGTGCGTGTGTGTGTGTGTCGCAAACAGCAAAAAAAAAATTGAAAAATAAAACGGAAGTATATTTGGATGGACACTAAACTCAGATAGATCCTTCCAGAATGACTTTATTTTCAAGACTAACTTATTATGATATACAGTTTAAAAGAAGACAAGATAGTTAACAAGGTAGTTATGCTTAATGAGTAGTAAGTATCTGTAAACACAAATATTACCTCTGGTAATAGGTAGTTATAAACATGAATACCTAACTCCTTTTCCCCTCAGGAAAAAGAATGAATGATTAAAGCAAATAAAAGGATAAAGCAATCAATAATTGAATGTTGGCATAGCTTTGAATAAATAATACAAAAACATACATAATACTATTAATCATTTTACATTCTAAAATAGTCAGGTGGTCTACTTTGTCTGCTAGACCTTCGAAGTTTTGGTAATTCAAATATCGATCCATCAGGCGAGTCATCAAAAGTTTTACCATTTTCATTTCCCGACATTCTTTCTGCAGCTGCCGCCTCCTTTTCTTCTACATATGGGATTTCATTCTTCTCTGCACCTGCAACTTCATCACCTAACTCTTCACGAGTATTTATGAACTCTTTTGGTAATGGTGGGTCTGGATAGCTGATCAACTCTGAAAAATCATGTGCTAAAAGTTCATTTTTCAATATTAATCTTACCCGATGATCATGTAGCTGTCAACTCTGTTGCCCGACAGAAATCTACGGTCGGGATACGCCAGCGATCGCTATACAGGTGGGGGTGTACACAACAGCGCCATCTGTGGTCAGGTACTCCAGTACTTCTTGTCAACACCACCACAATTTTTCCTCTGTCGTGCCACCGGCTAGACCTACTTGGATACGCTGTTGATTCTGGAGCTATTGTTCACGATTTGGTGATGTATTTGCTCTAGAGTTTAGCCTTCGCTATTCAGGAAGCTTTAACATTAGCTTAGCAAGTTTTTGGAATTAATTTGATTTAATTTTGGTGACGAAGAGAGTATGAACTCTCTTTCACTTTTAATGGCCGACCCTTCCCTTAGACGGAAGTGTTGGTGTCGAAGAGAGTATAGACTCTCTTTCTTAATTTTGCTTAACAAAGTTATAGATTTATTTTATATCTCTCCGCCTTTTATAGGCCTCTTCGATTAACTTCCTTTTATTATAAACTTATAAAAATTAATTTTTGTTTGTTTATATGCGACCTTTCCTAATAGTAGGCGGTCTTTTCTTGGAACCGAAGTTAATTAACATTGAGCCCGTCATATCGTTTTTACCTGTTAAGATTTTATGCTATTTTAATTTTAATGTTTTTGAAAGAATTTCTTTGATAGTCTCGTACTGTTTTCAAAGTTGAACTAACGTTTTGTTTTGTCTCCGCAGTTGTTGACGTTCAGAACGTTCAACTTGCGCTCTATCGTTACGATAGAGAGAGAGTATTCACGGTTTCACGTTGCAGTAAGAGTAAACCGATTCTAGCGTTTTGTTCATTCTTTCTTAGCTTAAATGGTTTTAATTCTAATAAAGGAACTTTTTATTTGGGAAATCTTTCAGTTTTTTTTCCTTTAACAATAATATGTTTTAACGATATATATAATTGGGCTCATCTCTCAGGTTCTAAGTCAAGAGAGAGAGAGAGAGAGATAGAGACGGAGGGAGAGAGAGGAGGATAAACGTTTCGTTCAAGCGGGTAACGTTGTTATCGTTTTTGCTCTTCTCCCTAGTCTCTTTAGGGGAAGAAGGTAAACGTTTCTAGAGTTTTATTCTTGTTCCCAGGCTTTATGCGGTGAGAGATTTTAAACGTAGTTTATTTGATCTAGTGTTTAGTCTCTTTTCCAGCCACTGAATTCTTTATCTTTCATTATGTTTTTCTGTTACATTGTAATACTGTTTTCGCAATTACTAACTTTTAATGAAGGATAGAATTGCGTGTTTCAGGTACAAACCACTTAAAGTTTCGAGTTCAGTGAAATAAGTGCAAACAGAAAATCAAAAGTGATAAAGTGATAAGCGCAAAGTGTTACAGTGTTGCGTTCTAGGGTTCGTCTGTTCGTGCCAGTTGTTCGCCTAGTCTGGGACCTCTTACAAGCTCCCAAGCCCAGGGGAGAAGTAATGTCGAAGGACTTATGGGTTCATCAGGCCTTGATCGACGAACAGACGTTTCCCTCCGTGGTTTCGGGTGTACCCACTCACGTAGCCGACGTGATCACCCCACCCACACAAAGACGAGAGAGCCCATTTATTCCTCGTCTGCGGAAGAGGTTTCTTGCAGAAACCATGGACCAAATCTTGCAGCTTTTAAGTGCAAGTCGGTCCCTTCTGCGCAAGTCCAACTCCTAGGTGTAGCCACTGCCACTGGGTCAGTTCGGACTTGCTGCAGTACGACAACTGCACACCTCCCAGAGAGGCAAGGTGGTACCGCAACAGGCAGTAACTCCGTCTGTTGCCGTACCAGCTGTTTTAGACCCTCAGTCTCAACGGACAGTAGCTCCGTTTGTTGTTGTCTTTCATAGACCCTAGTGGTCCATGCTGCAGACTATACAGTCTCAGCTTGCTCCTTCATACAGGAGTATCATGCTGGAAGGTTGACAATGCAGCCTGTTAACCTACAACCCGCCGAGGTTGTGCGCTCAGCAGATACTGCGGCTGCCTGCTCCCACCCTCCACCTGTGAGAGCTCCACCTCCGATGCGCAGTCCACCCTGCCAGACGCATGTTCTTGCTGCGCCTCCTGCTTTCATGCGTGAGTTGCCGCATCGGGAGTTGCCGGGTTCCAGCACTATGAGGCAACCTCCTCAACCCATGAGGCAGGAGCCTCATGCTATGCGGCAGCCTCCTCAAACCATGAGGCAGGAGCCTCATGCTATGCGGCAACCTCCTCTACCCATGAGGCAGGAGCCTCATGCTATGCGGCATCCTCCTCAACCCATGAGGCAGGAGCCTCATGCTATGAGGAGCCTCATGCTATGCGGCATCCTCCTCAACCCATGAGGCAGGAGCCTCATGTTATGAGGAGCCTCATGCTATGCGACATCCTCCTCAACCCATGAGGCAGGAGCCTCATGCTATGAGGAGCCTCATGCTATGCGGCATCCTCCTCAACCCATGAGGCAGGAGCCTCATGCTATGAGGAGCCTCATGCTATGCGACATCCTCCTCAAACCATGAGGCAGGAACCTCATGCTATGAGGAGCCTCATGCTATGCGGCATCCTCCTCAACCCATGAGGCAGGAGCCTCATGCTATGCGGCAACCTCCTCAACCCATGAGGCAGGAGCCTCATACTATGCGGCATCCTCCTCAACCCATGCGGCCTGAGCCTCATCCCTTGCAGCATGAGCCTCATCCCATGCAGCATGAGCCTCATACCATGCAGCATGAGCCTCATCCCATGCAGCATGAGCCTCATCCCATGCAGCATAAGCCGCATGCCATGCAGCATGCTCTGCATACCTTACAGCATGCTCTACATACAGCATGCTCTGCATACCTTACAGCATGCTCTGCATACCTTACAGCATGCTCTGCATACCTTACAGCATGCTCTGCATACAGCATGCTCTGCATACCTTACAGCATGCTCTGCATACCTTACAGCATGCTCTGCATACAGCATGCTCTGCATACCTTACAACATGCTCTGCATTCCTTACAGCATGCTCTGCATACCTTACAGCATGCTCTGCATACCTTACAGCATGCTCTGCATACTTTACCGCATGCTCCTCAGTCACACATCTTTGGTTGTTGCCAACTCACAAGACTGTCAAGCAGTTTCATAACGTTGCCTTCTGGTCTGCTGCTTTTGCACCAGTGAAACCCTCACTGAGAGAACTTAGCTTTTCTCGGATATGGTTCCTGTAGATGAGAAAGTGCTATTCTCCCTCCTTCTGATATTCCCTTGAGGACTCTGTCATTTGGAGAGGAGCCTTAAGCTGCTTAGCCTCCTATGGACTTTTATTTAAGCATAACATGCTTCCAGGGAGGGTAATGGTTCCGCTTCAGTCGCTAACCCCGTCTGTTGCCACACCTGCTCCCATAGACCTTGAGCTTTGTTGCAAGACATGCAGTCCAAGCTTAGTCCTTGTTAGAGGATTTTTTGTTTACGGAGTCAGTGTGTCACTGGGAAGACGTTCAACAACCAGCAGAGGGGACTTGTTGTGACGCAGTGCGGCAACCTCAGCAACCCGATAAGGAGTTGTCTGTACTACCCAGACAGTCTAGACAGTTTCGGGTTGTCGCTGTACTTCCTCGCTTCCCCATGGTTGACAGTTCACAGACTGTGCAGCAGTACCATGATCTTGTGTCCGGCTCCGTCAGACGACTGGCTTTTAAGAGCTCCCACAAGTCGTCGCTGTCTGGAGAATCTCAGATGGACTATGGATCTGACCAAGGAACTGGGCCTCCTGGTCAATTTAGAGGAGTCCCAGCTCGTCCCATCCCAGACCTTTGTCTACCTGGGTATGGAGCTTCAGAGTCGAGCTTTTCGGGCTTTTCCGTCGGCCCCAAGAATCTACCAAGCCCTAGAATGCATCCAGAGCATGCTGAGAAGGAACCGATGCTCAGTCAGGTAGTGGATGAGTCTAACAGGGACACTTTCATCGCTGGCCCTGTTCATCGAGTTAGGGAGACTCCACCTCCGCCCCCTTCAGTATCATCTAGCTGCTCACTGGATAAAGGACATGACGCTAGAGACGGTCTCAGTTCCTGTTTCCGAAGAGAGGAGGTCTACTCTAACGTGGTGAAAGAACAGCTTTCTTCTCAAGGAAGGTCTACCTTTGGCTGTTCAGAAACCCGACCGCCGTCTCTTCTCGGACGCATCAGACACGGGCTGGGGTGCGACTTTGGACGGACAGGAATGCTCGGGAACATGGAATCAGGAGCAAAGGACACTTCACATCAATTGCAAGGAGCTGTTGGCGGTTCATCTGGCCTTGATAAACTTCAAGTCCCTCCAGCTTAACAAGGTGGTGGAGGTGGACTCTGACAACACCACAGCCTTGGCTTACATCTCCAAGCAGGGAGGGACTCATTAGTGGAAGTTGTTCTAGATCGCAAGGGACCTCCTCATCTGGTCAAAAGATCGAAAGCTCACGCTGGTAACGAGGTTCATTCAGGGCGATATGAATGTCATGGCAGATCGCCTCAGCCGGAAGGGTCAGGTCATCCCCACAGAGTGGACCCTTCACAAGAATGTTTGCAGCAGACTTTGGGCCCTGTGGGGTCAGCCAACCATAGATCTGTTCGCTACCTCGATAACCTAGAGGCTCCCGTTGTATTGTTCTCCGATTCCAGACCCAGCAGCAGTTCACGTGGATGCTTTTCTGCTGGATTGGTCCCATCTCGACCTGTATGCATTCCCGCCGTTCAAGATTGTCAACAGGGTACTTCAGAAGTTCGCCTCTCGCAAAGGGACACGGCTGACGTTGGTTGCTCCCCTCTGGCCCGCGAGAGAATGGTTCATAGAGGTACTGCAATGGCTGGTCGACATTCCCAGGACTCTTCCTCTAGGAGTGGACCTTCTACGTCAACTTCACGTAAAGAAGGTACACCCAATCCTCCACGCTCTTCGTCTGACTGCCTTCAGACTATCGAAAGACTCTCAAGAGCTAGGGGCTTTTCGAAGGAGGCAGCCAGAGCGATTGCCAGTGCAAGGAGGACATCCACTCTCAGAGTCTATCAGTCTAAAGGGGAAGTCTTCCGAAGCTGGTACAAGGCCAAGCCAGTTTCCTTAACCAGTACCACTGTAACCCAGATTGCTGACTTCCTGTTACATCTAAGGAACGTAAGATCCCTTTCAGCTCCTACGATCAAGGGTTACAGAAGTATGTTGGCAGCGGTTTTCCGCCACAGAGGCTTGGATCTTTCCACCAACAAAGATCTACAGGACCTCCTTAGGTCTTTTGAGACCTCAAAGGAACGTCGGTTGTCCACTCCAGGCTGGAATCTAGACGTGGTCCTAAGGTTCCTTATGTCATCAAGATTTGAACCTCTCCAATCAGCCTCTTTTAAGGACCTCACATTAAAAACTCTTTTCCTCGTGTGCTTGGCAACAGCTAAAAGAGTAAGTGAGATCCACGCCTTCAGCAGGAACATAGTTTTCACATCTGAAACGGCTACATGTTCCTTGCAGCTCGGTTTTTTGCTAAAACGAGCTTCCTTCTCGTCCTTGGCCTAAGTCGTTCGAGATCCCAAGCCTGTCCAACTTGGTGGGGAACGAACTGGAGAGAGTACTTTGCCCAGTTAGAGCTCTTAGGTACTATCTAAAAAGGTCATTACCTTTACGAGGACAATCAGAAGCCTTATGGTGTGCTATCAAGAAACCTTCTCTTCCAAGGTCTAAGAACTCAGTTTCTTACTAAATCAGGCTTCTGATTAGGGAAGCACATTCTCATCTGAAGGAAGAAAACCTTGCTTTGCTGAAGGTAAGGACACATGAAGTGAGAGCTGTGGCTACTTCAGTGGCCTTCAAACAGAACCGTTCTCTGCAGAGTGTTATGGATGCAACCTATTGGAGAAGCAAGTCAGTGTTCGCATCATTCTATCTCAAAGATGTCCAGTCTCTTTACGAGAACTGCTACACCCTGGGACCATTCGTAGCAACGAATGCAGTAGTAGGCGGGGGCTCAGCCACTACATTCCCATAATCCCATAACCTTTTTAACCTTTCTCTTGAATACTTTTTATGGGTTGTACGGTCGGCTAAGAAACCTTCCACATCCTTGTTGATTTGGCGGGTGGTCAATTCTTTCTTGAGAAGCGCCGAGGTTAAAGGTTGTGATGAGGTCCTTTAGTATGGGTTGCAGCCCTTTATACTTCAGCACCTAAGAGTCGTTCAGCATCCTAAGAGGACCGCTACGCTCAGTAAGGAAGACGTACTTAATAAAGGCAGAGTAATGGTTCAAGTCGTCTTCCTTACCAGGTACTTATTTATTTTATGTTATTTTTGAATAACTAATAAAATGAAATACGGGATACTTAGCTTCTTTGTTAACATGTATGCTGGTCTCCACCCACCACCCTGGGTGTGAATCAGCTACATGATCATCGGGTAAGATTAATATTGAAAAATGTTATTTTCATTAGTAAAATAAATTTTTGAATATACTTACCCGATGATCATGATTTAATTGACCCACCCTTCCTCCCCATAGAGAACCAGTGGACCGAGGAAAAAATTGAGGTGGTGTTAAAAAGAAGTACTGGAGTACCTGACCACAGATGGCGCTGTTGTGTACACCCCCACCTGTATAGCAATCGCTGGCGTATCCCGACCGTAGATTTCTGTCGGGCAACAGAGTTGACAGCTACATGATCATCGGGTAAGTATATTCAAAAATTTATTTTACTAATGAAAATAACATTTTTGTTATCTTGAGAATCATTGGAGATCAGTCTCATTTGATCAATATGCCTCTTCCATATTAAGTTACCGTCCACTTGTACATTGTATGTACATGGACCCAATTTAAGAACCACAACTCCTCGAGTCCATATGCCCTTCTTGGTATTTTGACCATAATTCCAAACCAGTACCACGTCCCCTATATAGAGTTCCCTCATTGGTTTCTCGTTCTCTGAGGCTTTTCTTTCAATTCGCTGAGATGCATCTGGGTGTAGTAAATCCATGCGAGTGTGTAACTGCCGACCCATGAGCTCTGCAGGTGTGCACTTTGTTGTACAGTGAGGTGTAGTTCGGTAAGTCAGTAGAAATTGACACAACTTGGTATTTAAAGATGTATTACACGATTGCAATGTTCTCATCGCCCTTTTTATTCCTTGTTTGAATGTTCTTACTGTATTTTCGGCCTGCCCATTACTGCTTGGGTGATAAGCGGGTATCAGTATATGCTTTACACCATTTTGGGTCATGAACTCTTTTAAATTCCTCAGCCACAAACTGTCTTCCATTATCAGACACTAGCTCTACACAAACCCCATGCTGAGCAAATACCCGCCGCATGATCTCGATGCTATTAATAGTTGTAACTGATTTAATTGAGTGTACTTCTGGCCATTTTGAAAATGCATCAATCATAATGAGGTACATTTGTCCCAGGAATGGTCCTGCGAAATCAACATGTACTGTACTCTTTTCCACGGACCAGAAGGCCATTACCACGGATTACCCTCAGCACAAGTCGGCATTGGCTGAGTATCCTGACAAGCAGAGCACCCTTGATCGATATTCGGCCACCACACATGCAAGCGAGCTAAACCTTTCATCCTAACAATCCCGGATGACCACCATGTAGCTCTTCTAAGATTTGAGTCCTATATCTAGACGGTATTACCACCCTGGCACCCCATAGAAGACATCCCTCTTCAATTGAAAACTCACGCTGACAGCTATGGAAGGGTTTTAGTTCCTGTGCTAAGTCCTCAGAGTCTGGCCATCCATTTCTTGTATAATATAAAGCTCTAGCCAGTACAGCATCATGCAAAGTTTCCCTTACAACAGATTTCGCAGTTACAGGAAGAGAGTTCACCTGGTGCCTGTTAAATGCAGTTGCTTCTTGTGTCCAGTTTACAAGCTTATCTGATGCATCGGAGTCACAATCTGGTAAAGGTAACCGTGAGAGTGCATCAGCATTTCCATTGTCACTTGAACGACGTAATTCAATGACATAATCATAAGCTGCCAACTGTATAGCCCAGCGTTGTATTCTTGCAGCTGCAAGGACTGGAATGCCCTTCCTGGGTCCCAGAATGTATGACAGGGGTTAGTTATCTGTAATAAGGGTGAACTTATAAATATTGATGAAACTTCCGTAGTCCAAAGATGATTGCCAAACCCTCACGCTCAATTTTGGAATAGTTACGTTCAGTAGGTGTTAACATTCTTGATGCATAAGCAATTTTCTCTCTCTGTTACTGGTGATATGGGAAATCACTGCTCCAAGTCCTTTGGGTGATGCATCTACTGCCAACGTCACAGATTTACTCAAATCATAGTGCGCTAATACTCCTGTTTCAGTGGTCAGCATTTTTTTAATCTCGGGAAAAAGCTCTTTCACACTCTACTGACCAATGCCATTTTCTGTCTTTATGCAGTAATTCCCTGAGAGGCGCTGCGACTGATGAGAGATTTGGCACATAACGACGGTAATGGTTTACCAGCCCCAGGAAGGATTGCATTTCAGACATTGATTCTGGCCTTGGTGCATCCTTGACTGCTGCAATGGCATCCTCCGTCATATGGATACCCTCTTCATCCACAATGAAACTCAAATATTTCAAGGAGGGCTTCATAAATTCACATTTCGACAAATTACATTTCAACCCATTGATGTGCAACCGCTCAAGTACCTTTTCAAGATTGTGTAAATGTTCAGCTTTGGTTCTCCCAGTAAGACTTAATATCATCTATGTTGCATCCACAAGGTACTCCTTGCAGAACTTTATCCATTAAAGACTGAAAAAGTTGTGGTGCTGCTGAGACACCATATGGTAAACGTGTATATCTGTACAAACCAAGTGGTGTTTTAATCGTGACATAATTCCTAGATTCCTCATCTAATTCCACTTGCTGATAGGCTTGCGATAAATCTAACTTTGAGAAAGTTTTTTCCACTGTTCAGTCGCTGGTAAAGTTCATCTGGATTTGGTATTGGATGTTCAGGGTTTTCCACATAACGATTTATGGTGACCTTGAAGTCACCACATATCCTAATAGAACCATTGTCTTTTGAAACTGGCACTATTGGTACCGCCCACTCACTACAGTCAACTTTCTCAATAATTCCTTCCAATTCTAGTCTTTTAAGTTCTGCATTCACAGCATCCCTGATTGCATAAGGAACTGTCCTCGCTTTATAAAAGATTGGTTTTGCATCCTTACTTACACGAATATGAGCCTTTATATTCTTGGCTGTACCCAGTTTACCATCAAAGACATCACCATATTTCCTTAACAGTTCTTCTAACTTTGAGGTTTTCAGAATACCCGAATGCAGATGATTTACAGCTAACTTTTTCCAGTCAAATTTCACAAAATGCAGCCACTCCCTACCAAAAAATGCAGGTCCATTCCCCTGCACCACATGCAATGGCACTTCCTCCACTCTGTGTCCATGAACTTCCATAGTTATGTAGCATATCCCAACAACTTCTATTTTTTCTCCCGTCATGGTTTTCAGCACAATATCGCTGGATTGAAGTACTGTATTTTTCAGATGTTTATCAGTGACACAGAAGCTCCCGTGTCCAATTCTGTATCAATTGGTATCCCATTTAATTTAACTATTATCTCTGGAACCTTATTGTGTCTTCCTTTCATTTTCTTAACACAGTATTTCAATGTATGCACCAATTCATCCTGTAGTTTGAACTCGGTAGTTTTTTCTTCCGAGCCACTGGTCTCCTCCTCTGCCATGTTGACTGTCGATCGTTTCCTTCCTTGTCTTCCATATTTCAAATTTCGATTGACTGTAGTGTGATTTTCCATTCTGCACATCCTACAAAGGTGTCCTTTTTTATGACACCCATTACACTCAGTATCCTTATGGAAACAAACATGAGCCTTATGGTTTGTCTTCCCGCAACGGTAACACTCAAGGAGAGAAGCTTTCGGCCTAACAACTTTTTTTACCTCCTGAGTTTGACCCTGAATCTTCGTAACGTTTTCATCAGCCATTTCCTGACTTAGCGCAATCGAAAATGCTTTCTTTAAGTCAAGCACCTGTTCACTTAATAGTTTCCTCTGTGCCGAGCGGTTGGCCAATCCAATAACAAACAAGTCTCTTAAAACTTCCTCTTGAAAAGCACCAAACTGACATGTTTCCGCCAATTTCCGTTGCATAATCAGTGATGGATTCTCCTGGACGTTGTTTCATATTGTAAAACTTGAAACGTTCAGCTATCAGGATGGGTTTTGGGTGGAGGTGATTTTTCAAAAGCTCAGTAAGTTCTAGATAAGTCCTTGATGAGGGCTTATTAGGGGCAAGCAATGTTTTCAGAAGTCCATATGTAGGAGCTCAAGAAAACTACCCGTTTCTTATCTTCCTCTGTTATGTCATTTGCTAAGCAGAACTGATCAAACCTTTCGACATAATCTTCAAAGTCCTAAGTCCTCGGATTTGTCATATGCTGCTATATTACCCAAATGCGCCATCCTTAATTTCCCCTTTCGTGAGTCGGTTCCTCGTCGCCATTGAAGTATATTTGGATGGACACGAAACTCAGATAGATCCTTCCAGAATGACTTTATTTTTGAGACTAACTTATAATGATATACAGTTTAAAAGAAGACAAGATAGTTAACAAGGTAGTTATGCTTAATGAGTAGTAAGTATCTGTAAACACAAGTATAACCTCTGGAAATAGGTAGTTATAAACATAAATACATAACAAAAACTAAAATTAATCCTCCACAACTTAAGTGCTTTAAGAATAGAAATTAGGTTCACCTGTCATTCATAAGATCATTTCAGGGTTTCACATTTTTGGAAAAAGAATATCCATAAATAACTCCAGGTTTGTATTAGTTAGGGAAAGATACAAATTAACTAGGAATTTGTCATATTTCTGAGAAAATTGCTACGAAGCACCCTCATTAACATTGTGCCCCAAGTGGTCCTCTATCAAAATCAGGTGGGTTATTTCGTGGCCCCCTCAATCATGAAAATGCCCCTTGGCTCCAGGATTATATATGTTATTCATTTTCAAAGCCATTGTTACTGTCCTTCAATTGAAGTGACTCTCCTGAAGGGTACTGAGTTTTACAGTGTGTGTTGGCTCTGCCATGTTAAACAATTTTAACTGACATTTTGTCTTTTAGTTTATCGGTTACAATTTCAGTTCCTATTATTGTTAGATTTGTTTTCATGTCTGTTGAGAGCTTTTTGATATATTTAATTCTCATTTTTTTTGGAGTTATTTAACAAAATTCAGGGCCAGCGAGTCCCATACTTTGCCAGTGTCGTTTATTATGTCGTAGTATTTGTGGACTACAAGGCAATATTTAGAGACCTTACAGTTACCTCCAGACAGTATGATAAGAGGCATTCATTTGTGCTGCTTACTCTAGGTTTTAAGAAACCAATAACATTGAAACGGGATGCCATTTCTAAGGCAAGGGGAATGGCAGTGTATGTTTAATTACTGTTGTATAGCACCCCTAATAGATTTTATGTGTTCCATCTACAATATTCTATCCGATTGTCTTGAAGGGTTGTGGTGGCTGATGTGGTAACGTTCCTGACTGGTGAACGCCAGACTAGGGCTCGAGACCCGCTCAAACTCGTTAGTTTCTTTGGTCATTTCCACCTCACCATCCTTGTGAGCTAAGGATGGGGTGTTTGTGGGAGCCTATAGGTCTATCTACTGAGTCATCAGCAGCCATTGCCTGGCCCTCCTTGGTCCTAGCTTGGATGAAGAGGGGACTTGAACGATGATCATATGTACATCGTCAGTCTCTAGGGCATTGTCCTGCTTGATATGGCAATGTCACTGTCCCTTGCCTCGGCCATTCATGAGTGGCCTTTAAACCTTTAAAGGAGTTAGGAGTTGGAAGACTCAGGCCTACATGGCTGAGGGCTATGAAACGTGAAATAGGAGATGATGGATGGAGAAGTATTGATATAAAAGCTCAAGATAGAGACGACTGGGGAATTCTAACCAAGGCACTTTGCGTCATTAGGCATGGGAAGAGATGATGATGATGATGATGGTGATTGTCTTTTTATCAATATAGACACTATAGATAAGAATCAAGATGATGATAGAAATGGCTACAGTATTTTGTGCTTTTTGGTGATTTTAATGCTCACTATAAGGAGTGGGTAAAATTTGTTTCGCCTGATAACCAGGGCTTAAGAGCTATTGACTTAACCCTTTTACCCCCAAAGGACGTACTGGTACGTTTCACAAAACACATCCCTTTACCCTCATGGACGTACCGGTATGTCCTTGCAAAAAACTACTATTTACAATTTTTTTTTGCATATTTTTGATAATTTTTTTGAGAAACTTAAGGGATTTTCCAAGAGAATGAGACCAACCTGACCTCTCTAGGATGGAAATTAAGGCTGTAAGAGCAATTTAAAAAAAGTATATTGCAAAATGTGCTTGACTAAAAATAACCCTTGGGGGTTAAGGGTTGGAAAATTCCAAAGAGCCTGGGGGTAAAAGGGTTAAGTTGTTAGTAAATTGATTACCTGGACCTAGTATATACTGATATCCCTGGTATTATAAATAACAAGGTTGGTTATCTTGTAGGGATGTCTTGTCAAGTTACACTACCCACCTCAATCACCCCGCAAGACCTAGATTGATGGTCAAAGTAAGGCTGGCACTACCTGACAGTCAACCATCATCTTCAGGCTTCACTGAAGTTTTACTTTTATTAAAGGTTTCAGCTTTGCTTAGGTAGGAAAAATACAAAATATTTTTTAGATTTGTGATTTAGAGAAACACATTCTGTCTTCTTTCTTCATTTGCGCAAAAAACATGGAAAATTTAAAAAGCCTTTTTTGATTTTTTTATAAATCTATTCATAGGAAATTCAACTCTTTCACTCTACCCGGTTTTGAGTATTGTTTTCCTGTCTAGTTTCCAGCTGCTATCTCTTATGTTAATTTTTTTTGACAAAAGCATTTCGTCTATGCAATTTCTTATTACTGATCTGGATATTAATCTCTGGCAATATCATTCAATTAGTTTTCTATGTTGCAGAAGATTTTTCATAAATTTGATCATCCTTTGCATTCAGATCTTTTCAAACTGTACCAAGTACTATAGTCAATTTTTTTTAATGAGGCGCTTTTGCACCGACTCGCAGCGGTGCCCTTTCAGGTCGGAAAAAGTTTCCTGCTATCTGATTGGTTAGAATTATCTTGTCCAACCAATCAGCGATCAGGAAACTTTTCCCGAGCTAAAAGGGCCCCCCGGCGAGTCGGTGCAAATCTGCCTCACTATAAAGAATTGACTATAGGTATGCAATTAATTCTAACAGTCTTGCTATCTCCATCATAAGATTAGTACTGCACAATATTCTGAAGTTTTATTCTTGTTATGAACAGATTAAAGAATGATCATAATTGGATAGTTGAATTAGTGAAACTTCCGCAGTTGAAACTTGTTACAAATGTTTTTCTGTTTTAAAAGATTGACGTAGGTCTCGTTTCATTGTTTACATATGACTGATCTATTTCAACATTGTTACTGATATTAAAATATTTTTTGTTTTTCTTTTTATTACTTCTGATAGTTGATTCGTTATTTCTCTATTCCATTTCCGCATTGGGCTGCTTTCCTTGTTGTAGCCCTTTGGCTGGTAGCATCCTGCATTTCCAACTAGGGCTGTTAGCCGGCTGGTAGTAATAATAATACACTTTACTGTGCAAAATAAGGCGTTTTAGTTTGTCGCTACTGTATTCAAAAGTCTTTTAGTACAGTATTCTAAAATTATTTTTGTAAAAAATATATTGTAGAACTAATTTTGGGTACTTTTGAAAATAATGTACTTACTCTCATACTTATATTGTATAATCTTTCAGTGGAAAAGAAGAAAGAGGTCCACGGCGACAGCATCGACCGTCAACAGAAACGCAAAATTGAACGAGAGGAAGAGAGATTGAAGAACAGTAACAGAGACCTTTCTCTTGTCAAAATGAAGAGCATGTTTGCCATTGGTTTTGCTTTTACTGCTCTGCTGTCAATGTTCAATTCCATGTAAGTTTATACTGTACAGGTATAGGTCAAGTATAAGTACTGTATAGTTATGCTTCTGGTTTGGGTACAGTAATACGTTAAGATCTAACAGCATGTAATTGATATAAATTAGTTTAATTAGATTATAACAAGATAAAGTTATAAATTATAATAGTGATATGGTAAAAGACCAAAGGAAATTAATTGAAAATATATTGAATGATAGAATGCTTAATATATTATTGCATACTGTGGCAAAGACTTGTATAGAGATAGGTTATGAAATATTATATATAACAAGAATTTACCCTCATCTTTATCACTTAAAAAAGTTAGCTTCTCCATTTGCTTTTACATCTTCCTCCAATATCCACCTTTTATTTACTGGTTCTATTCTTTTCAGCTCTGATGGTCGTGTTTTATTTACTGGTTCCGTTCTTTTCAGCTTTGATGGTCGTGTTTTATTTACTGGTTCTGTTCTTTTCAGCTTTGATGGTCGTGTTTTATTTACTGGTTCTGTTCTTTTCAGCTTTGATGGTCGTGTTTTATTTACTGGTTCCGTTCTTTTCAGCTTTGATGGTCGTTTTTTATTTACTGGTTCTGTTCTTTTCTCTTTTCAGCTTTGATGGTCGTGTTTTATTTACTGGTTCTGTTCTTTTCTCTTTTCAGCTTTGATGGTCGTGTTTTATTTACTGGTTCTGTTCTTTTCTCTTTTCAGCTTTGATGGTTGTGTTTTATTTACTGGTTCTGTTCTTTTCAGCTTTGATGGTCGTGTTGTGGCCAAGCTCCCCTTCATCCCCATTTCCTGGCTGCAGGGGTTGAGTCATAGAAATCTACTCGGAGACGATTACACTGACTGCTCGTTTATTTTCTTGTACATTCTCTGTACCATGAGTATTAGACAGGTGAGATTTATGTTGTGTTTACAGCTATTGACAGCTGATATTCTTGTAAATAAGATAGTTGTTCCAACACGGAGTACTTACCTCGAACTACTTTCTTAGGAGGATCTGGGATCTCCTTAATCACCGACAAGGATTTTGCGTAGTTCCCCCTCTCTCCGCTACCTTGTAGGGGCACTCCGGGGTGGAAGGATACTCGGCCTGGGGGGACCCCGGTCAGCGCGTGGGTCGCGCTTGTTAACTCGTCAGTAAGCATCTGGTTGTGGCGTAGATTACATCTCGCTGCTCTCTCTCACTTATCCCGTCCGATCACCTTGTGTCCCATGTGTTCCTTTGTGTTCTTACCTTGTCCCACGTGTTCCCTTGTGTTCCTTCTCTTGTGTTCCACATGTTCCCGTTGTGTTTCTCACCTTCCCCTTGTGTGCTTGTGTCGTTTGCGTGTTCGCTTATACAATGGAATCTGAGCGTCGCTGTCCCGGGCCCCAAGCTGGTAAGTCTTGCGGAGCATGGCTCTCGAGGCCCGAGGCCTTGTGCTCCTCGTGTTGGGGAAATAAGTGTTCCCCGACCTCCACATGTCCTGAGTGCGAGTCTTGGCCTGAGCTTCAATGGACTTTGTTTGGGAAGAAAAAGAAGGCTTCCAAGAGGTCCCCGAAGAAGTCGGGCCTTTCTTCGCCGCTAACGTCGCCCTCGGCCCAGTCAGAGAGGGGTTCTCCTTCACCTTCCCCTACCCAGAGTAGGGGACGAGGTCAGTCCGTTTCAGGGAAACGGCCCATTGCAGTTCCCCATAAGTCTGATGTCAGAGATTCTGTGGAGAAAGAGCCTGCCCAGACAAGTGGGGGGTCTGTTAGTGTGGCGGGAGTGTGTGTGATAGACGAGGGCCTGGTTCTCGCAGAACCAGTCTTGAGTGAAGACCCTGTGTGTGTGTGTGGGGGGGGGAGAATCAGCGCCCACTCCCACTCCCGAACAGTGTTTTTCAGGTTCAGCGGGTTCCGGGGTTGGTCAGAACAAAGAAAAGCAGCCCATGTGCTCTGCGGACCCCGACTCCATCTCCATCGTATGGACAGCTCCTAGGTCACCCTTCAGGTCCCCCATGAGGCAGGAGGAAAAAATTGAAGGGTGGTTCACCGCTCGACCCAGAATATGCTCACCCCCGGCGCCATCAGCTACGCTTCCGCCGGACTTCATGGAGCCCGCGATCGGGAGTTCCAGACCAAGAACCCCCAGGAGGCTTGTAATACAGACGGACGAATCAGCCTCCTCGTATTCTTCAGACGAGTACTCCTACGATTCCTATTCTTCGGACATTTCCAGTGCTCGGGATTCCAGGAGGAAGAGGAAGCGTTCCAGGAGGAGATCGAGCCCACACTCCAGCCTGTCCAAGAAGAGGGAGAGGTCCTCGAGGAGGAAGTACAGAAGGAAGTCGTCATCGAGGAAGCGGTACATTACTGTCGTCCGACACCGTCGGGAATCCAGCAGGTCAGTGGCTGTTGGATCCGCTCCCATTTCTCTGCTCAGTGTCTCTGGCTCCGCCCGCTCGTCGGGTGCAGCTGTTGGCACACACACTGTTACCCCGGCCTAGTAAGTCGGCGGCTCCGCCCGTGTGTAGCGAACTCCCGCTGGTTAGACCCAGCGGCTCAGCCCTAGGATCTTATGTCACAGCGGCCCCGGCCAAGTTTCGGGATACGCCGCTGCCGCGACCATCGACTAGCGTCATCCAGGGGCCCCCTGCAGGGGGTAGACCCATGATGGCTACCTCCCCTCCGGCGGCTCTACCCGTGACAGAGGCAGCCGCTCCAACACCCAACCAGGAGGGGAGGGAGGCCTCCGCGCCCACGGATCCCTTCGCGTTCGAAGAAGCTTCTGACACAGAGGTACAGATAGTGGACGAGCTGTTGGACTCAGGTGAGTGCTCTGCGGACGAGGTCTCGTCCTATCGGAAGGTGCTTGCGCTCATCCGACGTCACCATAGGTTGGACGAGCCTCAACCAATAGCTGAACGAGCTTGGCTCTCCGGTCTGGCAGAATGGTTAACAATCCTGTCCAGCAGAAACCGTCTCTGACACTGCCGTTAGCACCCGATGTTGCTCTGGGAATGGAACATGTGGACCGTTATGTGTCAGGCCCGAAGAATTCGCTGAGGGCACAGGGTTCCTTCAAATTCCTACCAGGTCTCAAGACCCTGAAGAAATTCTATGTGCCTGACGGTTGTCATTCAGGGCCCCGCACTTTGGAGGAAGCGGTCGCTACCTGAACCAGGGCAACACGGACGAGCGTAGCCTAAACGCTTCGGTGGTCTTCTCACAAGCGGAGGCCGCCATGATGGAGGACACCGCACAGGACATCGTCAACGTCTCTTCTTGGCTGGACTGGTAGGCCTGTACGTTGGCAGATTTCCAACTCTCGCACAACCTGTCGGTTCCGGACAACCAGGCTCTTTTATAGGAATTGATCCGCTCGGGGGGTAAAGCGATGAAATTCCTTACTTTCCAGTCCCTGACCCGAACGGCCAACTGGGTCCTGAGGAGAAGGAACACTGTTCTGAATAGATTACCCCCGTAGACTCCCCGAGCGAGAAGCGAAGTTCCTGAGGAACCCTCCCGTCTGGGGTGAAACGGTGTTCCCCCTTCAAACGGTGGCCAAGACGGTGGAAAGAGTCGGCAAAATGAAGGTTTCGTCCGAGGCCAGGCAGCAGTTACCAAGGCGACCCCCTGTGAGGAGACCTGCTACAGACGGCGCCTACCCGCCTATGCCTCCGGCTAGGCAGGAGGCTCCCGCCTTCTCGTGGCACCAATCTCCTCGGCCCTCCAGGAGGAGTGGTGCTCAACCTCAAGCCTCCTTTAGACCCAAATACGCAGGGTCAAGGAGAGGCCGGTTCAACCGCCTCCCCAGAAGGAGATAGGGAAAGAGGCCCCCTACACATTCCCACGCCCAAGGTGGGGGGATGCCTCAAACATTATTGGCAAGCATGGCGGGACAACGGGGCGGAACCATGGACAGTGACCGTTCTCAGGGAGGGGTACAGGATCCCCTTCCTGTCAGAGCCGTCTCCGTTGATCCCCGAACATCGAGCGGAGTGGTTGGCTCCCAAGGACTCAGAGAGGAAGACAGCCCTGCAAGCAGAAGTGGAGGCTATGCTGAGTAAAGGAGCCCTGCAGCATGTGCACGAGCTGTCACCGGGCTTCTACAGCAGGCTCTTCCTGGTGGAGAAGGCGACGGGAGGTTGGAGACCAGTAATCGACCTTTCGGCGTTGAACAAGTTCATCAGAAAGACCTCCTTCAAGATGGACACTCCAAAGTCAGTGATGGCAGCCTTGAGAAAAGGGGATTTTATGATGTCCCTGGACCTCAAGGATGCCTACTTTCAGATTCCCGTTCACCCCTCTAGCAAGAAGTTCCTCAGAGTAAGGTGGGGCTCCCAAACCCTTCATTTCAGGACCCTCTGCTTCGGTCTGTCAACAGCCCCTCAAGTTTTCACGAGAGTCTTCGCCCTGGTCTCAGTCTGGGCACACAAGCAGGGCATCAGGCTGATCAGATACCTCGACGATTGGTTGCTGTTTTCAGCCTCAGAGGCAGACTTAAAGAATCAAGGAGCTCGCCTAGTGAATTTCTGCAAAGAGCTCGGGATCACAATCAATCTCGAGAAATCGCAGATAGTCCCCACCACCAGGATGACGTACCTGGGGATGGTGTTAGATTCCCAGCTGACGAGAGCCTTCCCCTCCCAGGAGAGGCTAGACAACCTGGACCAGGTGATTCAACTGTTCCTAGCGGGCACCGGGCACTCCGAGGAGGGCCAAGGATTGGCAGAGGTTGGTGGGTCGCCTGGTCTCGGAGAAGTTGGTTCCACAGGGCAGACTCAAGCTCAGACCGATCCAATGGAACCTGAAAGACCTCTGGTCAGCGGGGGATTCCCCGCAGAAGATAGTTCCGGTGTCCCCTTCCTCCAAGGATGCTCTCCTCTGGTGGTCCGACAGGAGACATACATCGAAGGGAATTCCGTTCTGCTCCCCTCCTCCTGAGGTGCTGCTCTTCACGGACGCATCGAAGGAGGGAAAATGGTCAGTGGAGGAAAAGGCCCGTCACATCAATCTTCTGGAGCTCATGGCCGTACAGAAAGTGCTGGTAAGTTTCGCTCGTCTCCTCCGGGGGGAACTCGGTAGCTCTCATGTGCGACAACGCCACGGTAGTAGCGTACATAAAAAAGCAGGGAGGATTAAGGTCAAGGGAGTTGTGCGATCTCATGGCTCAGGTTCTAGAATGGGCCGAAATGAACAACATTCTACTCACGGCCAGATTCATTCCCGGGAAAAGGAACCTCCTGGCGGACGGACTAAGCAGGACAGGCCAAGTAGTGGGCTCGGAATGGTTCCTTCACCCCCAAGTGGCGCAGGAAATCCTCCGTCGTTGGGGCTCCCCAGTGATAGACATGTTCGCCACAAGGCTCAACGCAAAGGCTCCCCGTATTCTGCTCCCCGGTACCAGATCCGACAGCAGCCTTCGAGGACGCCTTCCAGCACTCATGGGACAACCTCGACGCCTACGCTTTTCCCCCTTTGGGATCATCAGACAGGGTCTCAACAGGTTAAGACAGTCAAAGTCCCCAGAGATGACTTTGGTAGCGCCCTGGTGGCTGGAGAGGGAGTGGTTCACGGATCTTCAGGACCTAGCCACCCTTCCTCCGTGGTCCTTACCGGCAAGAGAAGACCTGCTAAGTCAACCTCACTTCCGAAGGGTGCACGAAAACCCTCGGGCTGAGGCTACACGCGTGGAGGTTATCAAGCGCCTCTTAAGGAAGGAAGGCTTCTCGGACAAAACTGTGGATAGGATGACGGGGTATCTGCGGAAATCCTCATGCGTTGTGTACCAGGCAAAATGGGCAACCTTTGTCAAGTGGTGTGCCTCTCAGAATCTGCGGCTCTTAGACGCTTCAGTCCACAATATCGCAGACTTCCTAGTTCATTTGAGGGATGACCTAGGAGTCTCCATTCCAGCCATAAAGGGAGTTCGAGCGTTACTGGGACAAGTGTTCCAACTCAGGGGCATCAACCTAGGCACCTCGCGCCACATCTCCATGCTCATCAGGAACTTTGAGCAGACTTGTGACCCCGCACCTCGAGAGTTCCCCAGTGGGATATAGCTAAGGTCCTCAAGGCCCTCTCATGCCCTCCATTCGAGCCACTCAAAGATATTCTGGACAAGGACCTCACCCTCAAAGCCATCTTCTTGCTAGCCCTGGCCTCGGCGAAACGTGTGAGCGAGCTCCACGGTCTGTCGTACTAGGTATCCCACTCGAAAGGATGGAAGGACATGACATTCAAGTTCTTGCCGAAGTTCGTAGCGAAGACTTAGAACCCTGCAATTGCGGATCCGAGGTTTGAGGAATTCTTCATTCCAGCTATTCCACATTCGGACAACCCGGAAGACCTGCTCTTGTGCCCTGTAAGGACTATCAGGAAGTACCTTAGTAGGACGGCCAAACTCAGACCGGCCGTGGAGAGCTTGTTTGTTTCCACAGGCACGGTCAAGAAGGCAGTTTCTAAGAACACCATATCCTTCTGGCTGCGACAGGTGATAAAGAGGTCGTATGAGATTGAGGGCTCCACGGTGCCTGGGACCCCGAGACCCCATGATATTAGGGGCCTTAGCATGTCCTTGGCTTTCGACACCAACATGGCAGTTGGCCAGATCTTATGGGCGGGTGCTTGGGGTAGGCAGTCCACCTTTACAGCCCATTACCTCAAGGACTGTATGAGAAAGTCCCTGGATGCCTTCTCCATCGGGCCAGTCATTTCGGCTATGCAACAGATTTAGTAGGTTGGGCCCCGGGGTAGCCCGTGGGAAGTAATCGTAAGCGACACATGTTCCTCCTTACTATCCCCCTTCCTTGCTACCCTCTATTCCTTTCCTGATACCCCATCCTTGTTCCCCCGTCCTTCCATGTGAGAGTGGTACGTTGAGGCACATCATGTCTGGATCATAAATTAAAGGCGAGTTGTACATAAGGCAGACTTTTGCGTGCTTTCCCCGTCTCTCCTACCTTTCCCTTGGAGTTCCAGGCCTAGTCTCCTATTTAGGTCATGTACCCCAACAAGTCTCGTATACACCGAACTGTAAGCCACTCCCTCCTCCTAAAGTATAAGTCTCCTAAGAAAGTAGTTCGAGGTAAGTACTCCGTGTTGGAACAAATCACAAATTTCCAGTGATTTGTATTTTTCCTAACAGTACTTACCTCGAACTACTTTTGGGTTATGGCCCTCCCATCCTGCCCTGAGTATCTTACAGGAGTTTGAGGAGGACTTGAACATACGCTTACTGACGAGATAACAAGTGCGACCCACGCGCTGACCCGGGGTCGCCCCAAGGCGAGTATCCTTCCACCCCGGAGCGCCCCTACAAGGTAGTGGAGAGAGGGAGAACTACGCAAAATTCTTGGTCGGTGAATAAGGAGATCCCAGATCCTTCTAAGAAAGTAGTTCGAGATAAGGGATTTTGACGAAGGAAAACTCTATTTCTGGGGAGAGACCTGTGGCGCCCGGTGAAAAGAGTCCTTCTAATATACCTTTTCTGATAAAACCTTCCAATTATACCAGAGAAAGATAAAAGCATGGAATGCTGAGGTTACAACCCTCGCGCGAGCACCTTTTGGGTGTCGTGTATAAAGCAAAGGCGCGTGAAATCCACTATTCACAGGTTGTCTTCCATTTAGTTAATTCCTTCGTCAAAGGGATGGGCCGATACAAAGGCCCTAGCCAACCCACCAGCGCCACACCACCCACGCCCCGACGCGAGTGCCATCTAGACAACATCCTTCTGTATTGGCCATGATGGCTTGGAAAGGAAAGGGTGGGATCATGTAAAATAAAGGGGAAGGGTTTCACCGGGCGCCACAGGTCTCTCCCCAGAAATAGATTTTTCCTTCGTCAAAATCCCTTTTCTGGGTCGACCTGTGGCGGCCGGTGAAAATGTACCAGAGAATGCCTTCCAAGCCCAACAATAACTACTAATTTAATGAGGGGAGAGAAACAACACCATGTAAAGAAAATCATAAATAATTAAGGTAAGTAAGCATAAAACATAAACTAGCCACAGGGCATAGTGAGAGTAAGGTTAAACAAACATGATAACAGGGAAGCCTCCGAGTATCAGAGGAAACATGCAACAAAACTGACATGGCTAAGAATATCCCAACCCTATAACAACGGTAATCAATAATAGTTACAATCATAATAACCTAATATGTAATAATAATATGTAATAAACTTAGGGCTAACGAACCACCAAGGAAGCGGCGTCGTGGTGCGAGTGGCGGGTAGGAGGGAGAAGAAAAGAGATGGATGAAAGGAAGAACAAAAGATCACTGGGGAGAGATAAGGCTCCCAGCTGCAACTGTTGGGTATTTAAGAGCCTGTAAGTTCTTTAGATAGTGGCGTTTGAAAACCATAGGAGATTTCCAACCCGTGTACTTTTTAAGGTCATCAAAGTCCATATTCTGGAAATAATTGATGGAGGTAGCTACTGACCAGATATCATGAGCATGGGGAAATGATCCCGGATTGGCTTGCCTAATACCACGTATGGAAATGGTGCCTCCTTGTTCTCTGATAAACAAGGGGCCAGACTATCGGGTAGCAGTCCTGGCTAAAAAGGCCCTGAGAGTGGTGACTGGACATAGAGAAGTATCTTGGAGAAGAGGAATAATCTTCCAAAGGGACCACCTATTTTGGGGGTCTTCGTTTTTAGCTAGGAACGCCCTGTCTGGAGAAAGAAGTTCTTCACCTGAAGGGAGGAAATCTATGTTTTCTGAGTTTCGTGAGAGAGCTGCTAGTTCTGAGATTCTAGAACCCGAGGCCAAAGCTGTTAGAAATAAAGTCTTCCTATGAAGAGTGATATAGGAGCAGGATTCGTTGTCCGTGTCGGAGGCCAGTTTGAGGACATCATTTAGAGACCAAGAGACCTTTTGTGGACGAACCGAAGGTCAAAGCCTAGCACATGCTTTTGGAATAGACGAGAAATAAGACTCCGCCAGGTTAATGTTAAACCCAACCAGGAAGACTTTCCTCAGAGCTGACTTAATGGTGGTTATAGTGCTAGCTGCTAGGCCTTTGTCAAATATGGACCTAAAGAAGGAGATGGCTAAATTCGGAGTCATAACCGAATGGTCGGAATTCTTTAAGAAATCTGCTAGTTTCTTAACTGGCGAATCATATTGGTGAATCGTAGAGTCCCTTTTGTCTGATTCTATAAAGAGGACATTATCTGGGTCGATGTTTGCATCCCTACGAGCCGCAAACTTCATGAAATCCACAAAGTTAGGGTTTTGGCTATCCTTGAGGAATCTGACACAGTCCGAGTTTGGACCACTTGGGTCAGTTTGGGGAATGGGATCCGGAAGGGACGGAGTTTCAACTCGAGGAGGAGAGGAAACCAACTGCTCTTTGGCCAGTGAGGTGCCACTAAAGCCACTGCCCCGTTGAAGGAGCGGAGTTTGTGCAAGACTTTCAGTAGAAGATTCACTGGAGGGAATAAGTAGATCTTCTGCCAATGGTTCCAATCCAGGGTTAATGCGTCCATGGCATAAGCCTGAGGGTCCAGGTTCGGTGTCACATAACATGGGAGTTTGTGATTGAGTCGGGTCGCGAATAGATCTACCTGGAGACCTAGAACCAGCCTGAGTATCCGGAAGGAGTGCATGTCCAGGGACCACTCCGATTCCAGTGGGCTCGTCCTGGATAATGAGTCTGCTATCACATTCTGGACTCCTGCTAGGTGAGTTGCTGACAGGAACCAGTCTTTGTCGGCTGCCAAGGCGAAGATAGTGACCAGGATCTGATTCAGGTTGGGTGATTTGGATCCCCCTCTGTTGAGGCAGTGGACTACGGCCGTGCTGTCTGAGACTACTCTGATGTGGGTCGACCTCGGAGGAGAGATTCTCTTCAGGGTCAAGAACACCGCCATGGCTTCGAGAACATTGATATGGAACTGCCTCATGGCGGGTGACCAAGAGCCCTGAAACATCTGATGTTGGGAGTAACCCCCCCATCCACTCGGAGACGCGTCGGTATGAATTGTCACTTGTGGAGAGGGGAACTGTAGAGGAACCGATTCGGAGAGGTTCCTCCGTTTGGACCATGGTTGTAGTCTCATTTTCAAGACAGAGGGGATCTTCGAGGTCTTGTCTCTTAAAGGTATTGTCGCTCTCTCCAAACTCGATTGATGTCTCTGAGTTTGGCTTTTAATAGGAGATCGGTCAGTGAGGCAAATTGGAGAAGGTCGAGGATTCGTTCTAAAGCTCTTCTGGACACCTGTCTGTGTTTGAGAAAGTTCCTGACCTTGGAAGCTATCTCCCTTGCCTTCTTGGGAGGAAGGGAGAGTCTGTGCTTTGAAAGGTCCCAACGGATGCCTAACCATTCGAAGTGGCTTGATGGTTGTAGGCGGGACTTCCGGAGGTTGACTTGGAATCCCAGTTTGGCGAGAAAATGGAGTACCTTCGATGTAGCTCTGTTGCATTCCTGGTGCGACTAGGCCCAAATGAGCCAATCGTCCAGATAGGCGATGATCTGTATCCCTTGGTGTCTGAGTTGCTCGAGCACCGTCTCCCCCAGTTTCGTGAATATCCTGGGGGCAATGCTGAGACCGAAGGGCATGACTTTGAATGCAAAGGCTCTCTTGCCGAGACGGAAGCCTAGGTAAGGAGAGAAGTTTCGAGCTACTGGGACATGATAATAGGCGTCGGTAAGATCGATAGAGGTGGTGACGGCCCCACGGGAAGTAAGGTCCGTACCTGAGAGATAGTCAGCATACGGATCTTGTCGCAAAGGATGTAAGAGTTGAGCTTCGACAAGTCCAGAACTACCCTCAACGCCGACGAGTCTTTCTTCGGGACTGTAAACAGGCGGCCTTGGAATTTCAGGGATCGAACCCGTTTGATTGCTTTCTTCTTGAGTAACTCCGCGGTGTACTCTTCCAGGATGGGAGTGGGTCTCTGGAAGAAGGTCACTGATGGAGGAGGGAATCCCTGTGACAATTTCCAACCCAAGTCCCTGGATATTATGCTGTGAGCCCATGGACTGAAGGTCCAATGGTCTCGGAAGTGATAAAGTCTCCCTCCTACCGGCATCACATCATTGGGAGGGAGTGAACTTAGTGCCCCTCCCTCCACGGGCACCCCTTGCTCTAGGTCCGCCGCGTTGGCGGAACTGTCCTCTACCTCTGAAACTCCCTCTCTGGTATCCACGAAAGGAACCGGAGGATTCGTAGGCAGGGTTGTATGCAGGAGAGGACATCCAAGAGGGGTTGGGCTGTGTACCAGGGGGAGCAGCGAGGTAGACTACCTGCTGAGGGGGCGCCTGTTGTTGAGAAGTCGAGGCAGCGGAAGACTGTGGGGACGAGGTACCCCGGGCAGTCTTGTAAGGACTAAACCTCTGCTTCTTGAAGAACGTGTGTCTCTGGGGTTCGAACCTCTTTTTGGCTGAGAGACCCCACCTTACCTGCAAATTCTGGTTTGCCCTCGCTGCGTCCTGAAGAACCTTATCCACCTCGGTCTGAGGGAAGAGGGTCTTACCCCAGCAGGAGGACGCTATCAGTCTGTTCGGCTCATGCCTGATGGTGGCCTCCGACAGAACGAACTTCCTGCAACTAACTCGAGCTGACCAGAAGTCATGGAGGTCTATTTGGTAGGACAGCAGCTGGTTCTTTGTGGCGACTCTGAACAGCGTTTCCTTTGGGTAAAGAGATGCTAGGGACTCCATGGAGGTGATGGATTGGAGGGACCTAGCTAGTCTAGTATGGGTCTCGAACTCAGTTTTGAGAAGACTCTCTATTAATCTGGGAAGCTTCTCAGAGAAAAGAGTAGAGGCACAGTCCGGGTCTAGCTTCCCCACTGTGAAGGTAGAAGCCGCGGCATCCCAGGTTGCAGAGGTACCCGGAATAAGCAAAGAGGTGGGGTCCGTCTCTTTGAGAGCCGGCATGGAAGAGCCTTCCTTGATGGCCTGTATAGTCAGCTCTGTGACTTTGTCTATGAGCGGCAAAGAGATGGAGGCCGCTGTCGTAAAAATAGTGTAGGAACCTTTGTGTGGGGTGAGCTTGGAGTTAATACACCCCCACTCTGATAGTGTTCTGGCCCAGATAGCCTGGGTCTGCTCTTTTGGAAATATCACCGTTTCCTTCGGTACCTTGTCCATACGGACCAATGCATGTTCCTTCAAACGTACAAAACCAGTGAACGGGAATTCTAGGCCCGGGGGGTAGAACTCCAGGTCCTCTGAGGGCGGGTGCCTATGCCCTCCAGAGTTAGGGAACCATCTAAGAATGGGGCATGCAAGGCAAACCGCCAAGGATTGTTTTTATCGAAGGGCGGTAGCTTCGACGCGTCTGGGGCAGAAGGGGGAGGAAGCTGAGTTCCGGCGCGGATCAGAGTAGCCATCATATCCTTAATCTCTGTCATCGCCCCAGAGTGATGTTGAATTTGTTCTCTGACCAAATCTCTGACCAGTTCGATGGGGACGAGATCGCCCCAGGGTACCTGAAAGCCACCCGTTGGTTTTGTCTTGGATTTGGTAGACTTAGACTTCTTAGGAGTCGTGGTTTTACGAGGAGCAATATGAATATCAGGAGCTGTCGAGGGTCCGGGGACCGGTGACGTTGATACTGGCAAAGCTGAAGTCTTATAAGTTCGAAGTGGCTTCACCTTGGGTCGTACGGAGGCAGAGGGATCCCGAGGAGAAGCCTTAGAGTTATCAAAACCTAGAAAGGAAGAGGTAGAAGAGGGAGTAGGAGAGAAAAGGGTTTCCACCAACTCGGCACCACTTACCTACTCGTCCCTGGGTTCTACATCTATATCCAGATCTGCCACGTCCAGCGGTACGAGAGGTTCGTCCTCCGCGGAAATGGTGGCCCTGACTTCTTCAATTAAGGGGACAGCAAGGTCAGGGGAGATTGCAGCAGTAGTCGAGCCCGGGAAGAGACGGGAGGCCATGTCTCCATCGAGGAGATAGGGTGCGCCAGACGGGGCATTCCTGCCGAAGCCCGACACCCACGGACGGAGAGTAGCCCTTGCTGAACGAAGAGAGACATCATCGGCCTGTAAGATTTTCAGTGATTAGTGATGCAGGAGGGGGTTTGCTCTCCAAAATATACTGTGTATATCATATTCATGGCTAAATTAGTGTCTGCCAACGAGAAATAAGGAACAAAAGGAAAACCCACTTACATCATCGTTCAGTAGAATCGACGACAGCTCGTAACAGAGCGAGCACAAATCCGGGAACCAGACCATGTATTGGGCCTGGCCCGGTTCCCGGATAAAGGGGATGGAGCAGTGTGCATGAGACCGACAGAGGTCATGCCCAACGGGGTCGTTGAACGAGGCAGGGCATCTTTCGGCAGTACAACGGACCTTCTGTAAAAGAAAGGGGACATGAGTCTGGTGTTCCTTGAAACTCTGATAAGGGGTTAAAAAACCCTATTATTATAGATCTCCGGCACTCACTGAATTCCCTAAGCTCCAATATTGCATTTAACTAATATCTGAATATCACATTGTTGGCAGATTAATATTCAATTGTTTGTATAATTGTAATTTACCTAATGTCTGTTAATGACAAAAGAATAAATAACTTGAAGCAATCTGCCGACCTCCGAGGGTCGGGAAGCAGTGACATGCCCTTAAAATAAATATAAACACCAGCCTTAGCTAAAGGCAAGGCAAATATAAGTGTGAAGTGTATGGGCGACCTCCGGTGAAGCCGGAGAGTAATGAGATGTCCTGAATAATTCAATTGTGGCTAATAATTCAATTGTGAAAGATATAAAAGCCAAGCCGCAGCTAAAGGCTAAGGCTTAGATCATAATAAAGCGTATTTACGATCTCCGGTGAAGCCGGAGGGAGAAGAAAGGTCCTGAATAATAATATTGTGAATAATAACACAATTGTAATAACAATGGCTATTGTGGATATGGCCGTGGCCTGAGACCGCAGTAAGGGCCACCGGAGGGTCGTATCTAAACAATATGAAGCCCGTCCCATGTAGTAAACAAAATATAAATATAACAATAGAACGAAAGTCATTGAGAATCCCTCATGGCGGAGTAGAACTCAAGGCGGAGTGGAAAAACGTTCATAACTACTCCCAAGCCGTAACGGGGAGTGGACGAAATTCGGACCTAAAAATAACGCTATTGAAAAGTAACCAAAAATAAATAACTCGTAAGTTATCATACACCCGTAGGGGGAGAGGTGAAGGAGGGAGAACCCGTTGAACGCACAAAACGGAAAACGGGAAATCCGCTCACCCACCGGAGCTAAGAAAGAAAACGAGAGAAAGGGGTAACTCGTGACTGCGAACAGAAAACGGGAACCCCCAGCTCTCGCTCTCTTGGACACAAAATCAGGACTAATAATCACACAACACTATTATAAACGTATAAAATAAAACTGTACATCAAGATAAGACTACGAACGAAGAATAGCATCTGCTAAAACTTAAAATAAATAGCAAAGTCGAGTGACGGACGCCACAGTGGGGCGGGTACTAAACAATAACAAAGCTAGAACGCTATCTTGTTCGTAGGCTGGACTTGCTAGCAAAAAGTACCATGAGCACATAATAACGAAAAAAATAATAACGGTTCCAAAGGCATAAGGCCAGGGACTTAACCAAGAACCTAAGTGACAGAGTACTAAACGGGCAGACAAAGATGAATTCCCAAGACAAGTGAACAAACAATGGCCGCCGTGAAGGGCCAGACGGGAATGATGAAACAGACTATACTGGATATAAAACAAAAGCCCGGTACTATTAAAAGCTGTCAAAACAAACTATGGTACTTAACATTGGAATGTGTGAAGATGGAGCTTCGGACATGACGAAATAAATCCGCGTGTGTGAAAAAAGGCGAGAGCACCACAAAAAAATTTTCACAATGTCGAAGTCCAAAAAGAAGGATGATGTTCAGATGGCGCTCGCGTCGGGGCGTGGGTGGTGTGGCGCTGGTGGGTTGGCTAGGGCCTTTGTATCGACCCATCCCTTTGATGAAGGAATTAACTAAATGGAAGACAACCTGTGAATAGTGGATTTTTAAATATTTAACTTAGCCGGTGAATATATAGCTGCAACTCTGTTGCTCGACAGACAACTCTACGGAAAAACTCGCCAGCGATCGCTACACAGGTTGCGGGTGTGCCCAACAGCGCCATCTGTCGACCAGATACCCAGCTCTCAATGTAAACAAAGACTCAATTTTCTCTCTGTCGACGTGTCGACAAGACGTACTTTACTCGCTGTTGCTAAACTGGAGTTTTTCACATCTAATTGGTGAAGTACTATATTCTAGTTTTGAGCTTTCGCTGTGCAGGGTTTTTCTTCACACAAATCCTTGAACTCTTTTTTTATATCGGATTCTTTGTTGATGACTTTTTGATCGTTTTTTGGAATTTCCCTTGACCAATTCAAAATGGCTGACCCTTCACAAGTTCCCAAATTTAGGAAATGCAATGCTAGGGACTGTTCTAGGCGTCTTCCGAAGGCTTCTATCGACCCTCACACTGTTTGTTCCAATTGTCGGGATAAAACCTGTCAATTGGAAGATCGGTGTGAGGAGTGCGTTGGCCTTTCGGAATTCGATTTTATCGAATTTCAAAAGTACACACGTAGGCTAGAGAGAGATAGAGTTAGGAGAAGTTCTTCTCGTTCTATTGATGTATCCTCTCCTCATGCCCCACAACCTATTCCTTCCCCTGTAGTGGTTGCTCCTAACCCCCCTCCTGGCACTCAGGAACCATCGATGGCTGACATGATGCGTGCCATCCAGGCTCTGGGTGAGAGAGTTGAGTCCCTTGCTAGTGACCGTAATCAGCTCATGGCGGATGTTAAGGAGCTTAAGTGCCAAAGTGCAGTGGGAAGTGCTAAAGTGCCAAGTGATAGTGTTGTGGACAGTGTTGCGCTTGAGGGTTCGTCTGTTCGTGCCTGTCGTCCTCCTAGTCCGGGACCTCTTGCAAGCTCCCAAGTCCAGGGGAGAAGCAATGTCGTACGACGTATGGGTTCGAGAGGCTTTAATCAGCGAACAGACGTTCCCTCCGTGGTATCGGGCGTATCTCCCCAAGATCGCTCCTACCTACCTAAGACGAGAGAGCCCATTTATACCTCGTCTTCTGAAGGTGTTTCTCGCAAGAAACTTTGGACCAAGGTCTCGCGACCGTTAAAACGTAAATCGGTCCCTTCAGCACAAGTCCAACGGCCCGGTTGTAGCCACTGGGTCAGTTCGGACTCGTTGCCGTCATCCGATGACTGCTCACCACCTAAGAGAGGCAAAGTGGTACCGCTTCAGACACTAACACCGTCTGTCGCCGCACCTGCACCTGCTCCCGTAGACCCTAAGTGGTCCCTACTGCAGGACATGCAGTCTAAACTTACGTCTCTGATGCAGGACTTTCGTGCGGAGAAGGTTGCCGCCGTACCAGCTAGTGCAGTACCTAGCCTACAACCCTCCAAGCAATCGGTTGTGCGTCCTGTGGACGCTGAGGTAACCTTGTCACGCACACCAGTTGAGAGAGTTCCTCCACCCATGCGTTCCAGTGTGATCTGCCAGCCGCATGTTGACGTTCAGCGACGCACGGAGGTTGCCTTTGATGTTCTGGATGTTCAACAACCGTCAGAGTTGCCTTGTTTTGACGCGGTGCGTCAACCTCCGCAACCCAGTGTGGTTTCCACTGCGCAACCCTATCAGTCTAGACAGTCTGGGGTAAACGCTGTGCGTCCCCGCGCTACCATGGTTGTTGCCAGCTCACAGACTGGGCAGCAGGTCCATGACGTTGCGTCCGGCTCAGTCACGCATGCACCAGTGCGACCGGACTCAGCGAACCAGCCGTTACCCACTCCGTTGCCGTTTCCTCATCAGTTGTCGGATGAGGAACTTTCTGATGATGATGTTGCTGCACATATAGATGAACCACAATCAGAATTGGACGAGCCTAAGTCTACTCAACCCTCTTTGGACTTTAGAAAAGTTTTGGCCATTTTCAAAGAGCTGTTTCCTGACCAGTTTGTTTCTGTGGCTCCTCGTTCTCCGCCTTCAGAGTTTGTTTTAGGCATACCGTCTACCACTCCTGCCTTTACTAGACTCGTCCTCGCACGCTCGTCCAAGAGAGCTTTGCGGGTGATAGGAGAATGGTTGCAGTCCAAGAAGAGTTTAGGGAAGACAGCATTTGCTTTTCCCCCTGCTAGACTCTCTTCTAGATCGAGCGTCTGGTATGCCACGGGAGAAGTTCTCGGCTTGGGAGTTCCTGCCTCTGCCCAGGGCGACTTCTCAAGTCTTGTAAACTCTCCCCGCCGCCTTGCCATGAGACGCTCTAAGATTTGTTGGTCATCATCGGACCTGGACCACCTTTTGAAAGGAATCTTTAGGGCCTTCGAAGTTTTTAACTTCTTAGACTGGTGTCTAGGAGCCCTAAGCAGGAAGATCTCTTCGACAGATAAAGAGACTTCCTTGTTCATTATGTCCTGCATGGACAAGGCCGTCCGTGATGGGTCTAATGAGCTTGCTGCTTCTTTTGTGTCCGGAGTCCTTAAAAAGCGAGAAAATCTCTGCTCATTCCTTTCTGCTGGAGTTACACCGTGCCAGAGATCTGAGCTTCTCTTTGCTCCTCTTTCCAAGTGCCTTTTTCCAGAAGTCCTGATTAAGGAAATAGCCGCTTCGTTAGTGCAGAAGGACACTCACGATCTTGTTGCGTCCTCAGCTCGCAAAGCTCCCCCTTTGCCTACCTTGTCAGCTAGACCAAGGATGGACACTCCAGCGTCTCGCTTTATTCCGCCCTTTCGTGGCAGAGCCTCCAGCAGAGGAGGTGCTCGTGCCGAAGGGAAGCGAGGGAAGAAGAAAGGATCCAAGTCCTTTAAGGGCAGAGTCTGACTGCCCGCAACTTCAGACAGCAGTGGGAGCCAGACTCAAGAACTTCTGGCAGGCCTGGGAGAAGAGAGGCGCAGATGCACAATCTGTGAAGTTGCTCAGAGAGGGGTACAAGATCCCTTTTGTACGGAAACCCCCTCTAGCAACGTCTCCCATCGATCTCTCTCCCAGGTACAGAGAGGAAGAAAAGAGACGAGCCTTGAAACGGGAAGTGTCTCTTTTGCTAGAAAAGGGAGCGGTGGTCAAAGTCTCGGACCTTCAATCTCCGGGATTCTACAACCGCCTCTTCTTGGTTTCAAAGAAGACAGGAGGGTGGAGGCCGGTGCTAGACGTCAGTGCGCTGAATGTCTTTGTCACAAAGACGACGTTCTCCATGGAGACCACAAAGTCAGTCTTAGCAGCGGTCAGAAGGGAAGACTGGATGGTCTCTTTAGACCTAAGGGACGCCTACTTCCACGTCCCCATCCACCCAGACTCCCAACCTTTTCTGAGATTCGTTTTCGAAAAGGTGGTCTACCAGTTTCGGGCCCTGTGCTTTGGCCTAAGCACAGCTACTCTCGTATTTACGAGGCTGATGAGGAATGTAGCCAAATTCCTCCATTTATCAGACATCCGAGCCTCCCTTTATTTGGACGACTGGCTTCTCAGAGCCTCTTCCAGCCGTCGCTGTCTGAAGGATCTAAAGTGGACTCTAGATCTGACCAAGGAATTGGGTCTCCTTGTCAATATAGAAAAGTCGCAACTGGTCCCATCCCAAACTATTGTGTATTTAGGGATGGAGATTCACAGTCTAGCTTTTCGGGCTTTTCCGTCGGCCCCCAGAATAAGTCAAGCCCTGTTATGCATCCAGAATATGCTGAAGAAGGAACGCTGCTCAGTCAGGCTGTGGATGAGTCTGGTAGGGACGCTATCATCCCTGGAACAATTTGTGTCATTAGGAAGACTACACCTCCGTCCGCTTCAATACCATCTAGCTTTTCACTGGAAAAAGGACAAGACGCTAGAAGCGGTCTCGATCCCCATTTCCGAAAAGATGAAGTCTTGTCTGACTTGGTGGAAGGACAGTATCAACCTAAGAGAGGGTCTTCCCCTGGCTGTTTAGACTCCCAACCACGTTCTCTTCTCGGACGCATCGGACGTGGGCTGGGGCGCGACATTAGACGGTCGGGAATGTTCAGGACTGTGGAACTCGAGTCAGAGGATAATGCATATCAACTGCAAGGAGCTGCTGGCAGTACATCTGGCCTTGAAAAGCTTCAGGTTTCTCCTTCGAGGCAAAGTGGTGGAAGTGAACTCGGACAACACCACTGCCTTGGCGTACATCTCCAAGCAAGGAGGGACCCACTCACTGACGTTGTACGAGATCGCAAGAGACCTGCTCATCTGGTCAAAAGGTCAAGACATATCACTAGTGACGAGGTTCATCCAAGGCAACTTGAATGTCATGGCAGATTGTCTCAGTCGGAGAGGGCAAGTAATTCCAACAGAATGGACCCTCCACAAGGATGTATGCAAGAGACTTTGGGCCACTTGGGGCCAACCAACCATAGATCTCTTTGCGACCTCGCTGACCAAGAGGCTCCCAATCTATGTAGATGCCTTTCTCCTAGATTGGTCACATCTAGATCTCTACGCATTCCCACCGTTCAAGATTGTCAACAAGGTACTGCAGAAGTTCGCCTCTCACGAAGGGACAAGGTTGACGCTAGTTGCTCCCCTCTGGCCTGCGAGAGAATGGTTCACCGAGGTACTTCGATGGCTAGTAGACGTTCCCAGAAGTCTTCCTCTAAGGGTGGACCTTCTACGTCAGCCACACGTAAAGAAGGTACACCAAAGCCTCCTCGCTCTTCGTCTGACTGCCTTCAGACTATCGAAAGACTCTCGAGAGCTAGAGGCTTTTCGAAGGAGGCAGCCAGTGCGATTGCTAGAGCAAGGAGAGCATCCACCCTTAGAGTCTACCAATCGAAGTGGGAAGTCTTCCGAGACTGGTGCAAGTCAGTCTCTGTATCCTCGACCAGTACCTCTGTAGCTCAAATAGCTGACTTTCTCTTATACCTGAGAAAAGGACGATCCCTTTCAGCTCCCACTATCAAGGGCTACAGAAGCATGTTGGCATCGGTCTTCCGGCATAGAGGCTTAGATCTTTCCAACAATAAAGATCTTCAGGACCTTCTTAAGTCTTTTGAGACCACTAAGGAGCGTCGTTTGGTTATACCTGGTTGGAATTTAGACGTGGTACTAAGATTCCTCATGTCAGACAGGTTTGAGCCGCTACAATCAGCCTCCCTGAAAGATCTCACTTTAAAGACACTTTTCCTGGTATGCTTAGCCTCAGCTAAAAGAGTCAGTGAGATTCATGCCTTCAGCAAGAACATCAGATTTTCGTCAGAAAAAGCTACATGTTCGCTACAACTTGGTTTTCTAGCCAAAAATGAGCTGCCTTCTCGACCTTGGCCTAAATCGTTCGATATTCCCAGCTTATCGAAGATTGTAGGGAATGAACTAGAAAGAGTCTTATGCCCTGTGAGAGCTCTTAAGTTCTATTTAAAGCGCACTAAACCTTTATGAGGCCAATCTGAAGCTTTATGGTGTTCAGTTAAGAAACCATCTTTGCCTATGTCAAAGAATGCTTTATCCTACTTTATCAGACTGTTAATACGAGAAGCTCATTCACATCTGAGTGAGGAAGACCAAGCATTGCTTAAGGTGAGGACACACGAAGTTAGAGCTGTCGCAACTTCCGTGGCCTTTAAGCAAAATAGATCTCTGCGAAGTATAATGGACGCAACCTATTGGAGAAGCAAGTCAGTGTTTGCGTCTTTTTATCTAAAGGATGTCCAGTCTCTTTACGAGGACTGCTACACACTGGGACCATTCGTAGCAGCGAGTGTAGTAGTGGGTGAGGGCTCAACCACTACAATTCCCTAATTCCATACCCTTTTTAATCTTTCTCTTGAAATGTTTTTATCGTTGTTTTTTGGGTTGTCCGGAAAGCTAAGAAGCCTTTCGCATCCTGGTTGATTTGGCGGGTGGTCAAAGTCATTTCTTGAGAGCGCCTAGATTAGGGGTTTGATGAGGTCCTGTTGTATGGGTTGCAACCCTTGATACTTCAGCTCCTAGGGGTCGCTCAGCATCCTGAGAGGATCGCGAGGCTCCGTAAGGAAGACGTACTTAAAAGGCAGAGTAATTGTTCAAGTCGACTTCCTTACCAGGTACCTATTTATTTTGTTTTTGTTATTTTGATAACTTCTAAAATGAAATAAAAAACTCTTAGCTCATAAAAGTGTAAACATATATTACTGGTCTCTACCCACCATCCTGGGTGTGAATCAGCTATATATTCACCGGCTAAGTTAAATATTTAAAAATGATATTTTGATTATAAAATAAATTTTTGAATATACTTACCCGGTGAATATAAATTAAATGACCCTCCCTTCCTCTCCAATAGAGACGCAGTGGGACGAGGAGAAAATTGAGTCTTTGTTTACATTGAGAGCTGGGTATCTGGTCGACAGATGGCGCTGTTGGGCACACCCGCAACCTGTGTAGCGATCGCTGGCAAGTTTTTCCGTAGAGTTGTCTGTCGAGCAACAGAGTTGCAGCTATATATTCACCGGGTAAGTATATTCAAAAATTTATTTTATAATCAAAATATCATTTCACGCGCCTTTGCTTTATACACGACACCCAAAAGGTGCTCGCTCGAGGGTTGTAACCTCAGCATTCCATGCTTTTATCTTTCTCTGGTGTAATTGGAAGGTTTTATCAGAAAAGGTATATTAGAAGGACTCTTTTCACCGGCCGCCACAGGTCGACCCAGAAAAGTATTGTTAGGAAAAATACAAATTACTTAAAATTTGTGAATTTGGGAGCATTGAATTAGAGGATTTTATTATTATTATTGTCAGAGCCTCTTGGCTAATACGGTGGTAAAACGTTCGCCTTGCATTTGCATGACTGTAGATCAGTCCCAGCCAGGGATCGTGAGTTTAGATGTTTATGGTTACTGCTGTAGTTTAGTACCACAGTGGGGGATTGGGCTTCCAGGCTGACTTTCTGGTGTGCGTCTCTTTTTTAGGATGCTAAAACGGAAACCAGACACCTGTAAGCTAAAACTATAGTTGGAAAAGCAGAATGCTACAAGTCCTAGAGCTTCAATAGGGAGATACGATGCACGCACTCCATATTACAAAAACTTTTCACGGGCTGGAACATAACTCTATCAGCCTTACATGTATTTATGTCAAATCCTTGTGTGAATTGTAGAGTTCCGAAGTCTTAGAATATATGGATTGTCTATTGGAATAATAGCTTCCCCATTTGGTTTTTCATGGAGTAACTCATTTTCTTAATGACTATACATTTTGATATCATATCTCCACTTGGATTTAAGTTTACTTTGACCATCTAGCAGGCAGTTCCTAGTAGTAAGCTAACCTAACACCTGATGCATCTTTATGTCTAGGTTGTGAGTAGGTTGTTTTGAATCATCACTTTTGCTCCCGTACATTCATTCCTATTTCTAGCACGCTCTCTTGCCTCTCTCACATCTATCCTCCTATCACCCAGAGCTTTCTTCACCCAAACCTTGGCCTTCCTCTTGTACTTCTCCCATCAACTCTTGCATTCATCACCTTCTTTAGCAGACAGCCATTTTCCATTTTCTCAACATGGCCAAACCACCTCAACACATTCATATCCACTCTAGCCGCTAACTCATTTCTTACACCCGTTCTCAGCCTCACCACTTCGTTCCTAACCCTATCTACTCGAGATACACCAGCCATACTCCTTAGACACTTCATCTCAAACACATTCAATTTCTGTCTCTCCATCACTTTCATTCCCCACAACTCCGATCCATACATCACAGTTGGTACAATCACTTTCTCATATAGAACTCTCTTTACATTCATGCCCAACCCTCTATTTTTTACTACTCCTTTAACCTGTTAACCGTCTCCGACGTCATATGCCGTCCTCCATTTTCTTTGCGCAACCGCACTTGACGGCATATGACGTCCGCCACTTTAGAAGATACTTTCAAGGTGTCTTCGACGGCATATCACGCTCATACGTATAGAAAACGAAAGGAACATCGTCTGGCAACACCCTCGCCAAATCTGGTAATCATTGGCAACTGCGTTCACTCGATACAACGTTTAGTAGAACTGTTTCTTCAGTACGCATTTGGCGTTCGGCTGAGACAGGTCTCCTGTATTTTTCTCATCTCCCCGCTACCCTCCCCCCTACCCTTCACGATGAGCGCTCGTAAAAAAATTACGCTATCAGAGGAGGAAATACGATTTATGATTGAGGAAAGTACTGATGGAGAAGAAAGTACTGATGGTGAAGAGGAAATTCAAGATGAGAGTGATAGCTCCACGTGCTCTAGTGAGAATGAAGATGAATTTTCATCGAGTGATGACGAAAACGTTTTGCCATCTGACTGGACGAGGAAAGGAAAGAGCAAGCTTCCATTCACATTTCGTGGAGTTAGTGGTGTAAAGTTCATCATCATAAATAAGGAAAATCCAATGGAATATTTTGCAAAATTTTTTGATGAAGAAGTTATTGATTATCTCGTGACAGAAACTAACAGATATGCAGGGGAATTTCTAGATGAAAATGGAGATAGATTATCCTCACAATCAAGAGTAAATAGGTGGTATGATACAGATGCGTGTGAAATGAAACTGTTTGTAGGCCTACTTATTTTGCAGGGCATTGATTCAAAGTTAGAAAATTCAATGTATTTCACATCACGTGAAAGTATTGCTACTCCTTTTTATCGGAAAGTGATGAGTGGTCGCAGATTTGATTTGCTGCAAAAATTCCTGCATTTAGTAGACAATGCAACCATAACAGATGGGCCTGGAAGAAAGACAGCTAAAATAAAACCATTCGCAGACCTTATTTTGAAGAAGTTTCGGGAAAATTATATTCCAAGAAAGAATATATCTATTGATGAGTCTCTGATGGGATGGAAGGGGAACCTCTCATGGGTTCAATATATCCCAGCAAAGCGGAAAAGATTTGGTATAAAGTTTTTTGAACTTTGTGAAAGTAGCACTGGCTATATATGGAACTTTTGTATTTATTCAGGTAAAAACACAACATTTTTGGATAAATACAAGAATCTTCCTGTGACATCTAGAGTTGTTATGTCTCTTATGGATCCTCTTTTAGGAAAGGGATATTGTCTTTATACAGACAATTTTTATACTAGTCCCACACTCGCAGATATGCTTGTTGACAATGAAACTGAAACTGTTGGCACTCTGAGACTCACGAGAAAAGATGTGCCAGCATTTATAAAAAATGCTAAACTAAAAAAAGGTGAAACCGTAGCAGCATTCCGAAACAAATCAATGGTGTTGAAATGGAAAGACAAGAAAGACGTATGTGTTCTGAGTACTCTACACGATGATTCCATGAAAATTGTAAAATCTAGGAGAGGACATGAAAAGTCTAAGCCAAAAGCAATTGAGGACTATAATAACAATATGGGTGGTGTTGATTTATCAGATAATCTTATGGTACATTTTTCAACAGCAAGAAACAGGCTGAAAAAGTATTACAAGAAGGTATTTCGGCACATGCTAGACATGTGTCTCCTAAATGCTTTCATTACGTACAAAATGCTCGGTGGAAAGTTTCCAAGACGGGAGTTTATACTGAGGCTAGCTGAAAGAATGGTATCTACATATGCAAGAAGAAATAAGGATGCAATAAGAAGACCAACAAGACTTGTTGCAAAGCCTTCACGCTTATTTGGAAGACATTTCCCTGAATATTGCCCTCCTACCGAAAAAAAGCAAAAACCACTAAGGAAATGTGCTCTTTGCAGGAAAAATGGCAAAAGGAAGGAAACATCCTACTGGTGTAAAGAATGTGATGTTGGTTTGTGTGCAGCACCATGTTTCAAAGAATGGCACACACAGGAATAAATAGAACTGGAATATGAGAGGAGCAAAGAGATGAATGTCCCCCTTTGCGTTTTTTTTTTTCTTTTCTCTTCCTTGATGTTGGCTACCTCCCATAATTGGGGGAAAGTGACATGGTATATAGATAGAATAGGAATACAAAATAATACATATGTTTTGTTCATGATTAAAATAAAAATGTTTATTTGCAATTTTCTTTATTTCCTCAGATATTTTCTACGTAATTTGTTCATTATTTCAACAATGACTGAATGTGTATATTTATGCCAAAAAAAAATAAGAAAATAAATACAAAAAATCATAAAAGAAAAGTAAACAAGTTCATAAGAAATGAATAATACAAAAATATAAGAAATCATGCATTTTTTTTTTACCTAATTTCTTCATTATTTCAACAATAACTAAATGAGTATATTTAAGAAAAAAAAAAAATAAGAAAAGAAATACAAAAAAATAATAAAAAAAAAAAAGTAAACAAGTTCATAAGAAATGAATAATAAAAAAAAAAATGCATCAAGAAGATGAGACCGCACGATCTAAGCTTAAGCGCCAATCTGCTGGATAGGGGGTGACGCTCACAAAGCGAAAACGGTCAGGGAGAGGGACGGTTAACAGGTTAACTGCCCCCAACACTTTGCAACCTTCATTCACTCTCTGACGTACATCTACTTCCACTCCACCATTTGCTGCAACAACAGACCCAAAGTACTTATACTGATCCACTTCCCCAAGTAACTCTCCATTCAACATGACATTCAACCTTGCACCACCTTCCCTTCTCGTACATCTCATAACCTTACTCTTACCCACATTAACTCTCAACTTCCTTCTCTCACACACCCTTCCAAATTCTGTCACTAGTCGGTCAAGCTTCTCTTCTGTGTCTGCTACCAGTACAGTATCATCCGCAAACAACAACTGATTTACCTCCCATTCATGATCATTCTCGCCTACCAGTTTTAATCCTCGTCCAAGCACTCGAGCATTCACCTCTCTCACCACTCCATCAACATACAAGTTAAACAACCACGGCAACATCACACATCCCTGTCTCAGCCCCACTCTCACCGGAAACCAATCGCTCACTTCATTTCCTATTCTAACACATGCTTTACTACCTTTGTAGAAACTTTTCACTGCTTGCAACAACCTTCCACCAACTCCATATAACCTCATCACATTCCACATTGCTTCCCTATCAACACTATCATATGCTTTCTCCAGATCCATAAACGCAACATACACCTCCTTACCTTTTGCTAAATATTTCTTGCATATCTGCCTAACTGTAAAAATCTGATTCATACAACCCCTACCTCTTCTAAAACCACCCTGTACTTCCAAGATTGCATTCTCTGTTTTATCCTTAATCCTATTAATCATTACTCTACCATACACTTTTCCAACTACACTCAACAAACTAATACCTCTTGAATTACAACACTCATGCACATCTCCCTTACCCTTATATAGTGGTACAATACATGCACAAACCCAATCTACTGGTACCATTGACAACACAAAACACATATTAAACAATCTCACCAACCATTCAAGTACAGTCACACCCCCTTCTTTCAACATCTCAGCTTTCATACCATCCATACCAGATGCTTTTCCTACTCTCGTTTCATCTAGTGCTCTCCTCACTTCCTCTATTGTAATCTCTCTCATTCTCATCTCCCATCACTGGCACCTCAACACCTGGAACAGCAATTATATCTGCCTCCCTATTATCCTCAACATTCAGCAAACTTTCAAAATATTCCGCCCACCTTTTCCTTGCCTCCTCTCCTTTTAACAACCTTCCATTTCCATCTTTCACTGTCTCTTCAAATCTTGCGCCAGCCTTCCTTACTCTAGATAAGTTCCATATAAATAGAGCTACCTAAATCCTAATCATTATGGTTGACTTTACACTTTTTGGCTTGATTTTGTTTCTGGTAATTTTAAGATAGAATAAGTAGGTACATCAGTGAAAGATTCAACAGCGTTAACACTCGGTACTTACTTTTCCAGAACATCCAGAAATTGTTGGGCTTTGCTCCATCCCGTGCTGCCAATAAACACAGCACAAACCTGTTTGGGCCACAGCCCCAGCAGCTCAGCGCCTACAAGTAAACTCGAGGAACGTCGTCTGTCTTCTTGTTTATTTATTTACTGTGAGAATATAGTATTTTCTACCCCTATATTAGATATTTAAAAGTACAGTATGATAAATATTTTCCTAAAATCTTTTTACTTAAATCAGAAGGCATTCCCTTCAATTATTTACTTCACTGTCGAGTAGAAATAAATCGAACAGAGATTTAGTACTCTCATTTTTCGGAAGCAAAATTATGTCATCTTAAATACAGAAAGATAATTGTATATTTTTCATATGCTTTGAAATTTAGTCTCAGTTGACATGAATTCATTCGCAGTACAGAATTCTTTGTTGACTATCAATGAGTTACATTACAAAGTTATTCTTATTAAAGAGATATCGCTAGATTTTGAAGATCAATGAGTTACATTACAAAGTTATTCTTATTAAAGAGATATCGCTAGATTTTGAAGATTCTACTGTATTCATTACATATTGCTAGGATTATAGATATTTTCCAAATATCTTGTAGGATTGTTGAAGGAATGCCTGTAAGAGCAGGATAAACATGTAGCATTATTCCTGTTTGGTTATTAAAAGTAAGGAAATTTAAACCATGATTTTCCTTCTTACATTATTTGTACATTATTGCTTGCTTTGGAAACTCCAGAAGTTCCGGTAAGAGTCAAAACAGTTGTAGCGTACACTAGACAAAATAAAATTTGCTGGAATCATCGTTATCTCCGGCTTGGAAGGTCCGAGGTTTTAATAAAGGGATTTTGACGAAGGAAAAATCTATTTCTGGGCTCGACCTGTGTCGCTCCGTGAAATGCTCCTCTAGCACCATTTCTAAGGCATAGTTATTGCTGAATATACCAGAGAAAAAAAAAACAAGAGATACATAGAATGCCAGGAATAAACCTAGCTCGCTCACACTTTGAGTGTCTGTATAGAAAACTGGGGCGTGATTGAACCACGACCATAGATCCCTCACCAATTAGACCTCTCCTTCATCAACATCCCCCTCCACCCCTACATCTTCCCACCCCTTATCTTCATTCTTCTATCAGCACTTGTGTTGGTCAGACGTGTTTTATTTTGCTCTGTGTTGTTTTAATCTTTCAAAACTTTACAGTTAAAATTGTATTTACATATTTTTTTGTGCTGCTGACTTTCTTAGAAGATTGTGAACTATATAAATGTTAAAAGATGCAGGTATAAAAAAAATTAAATGTAAATTATTGGTGGATTTTATGGATCAGTCTCGGTAATATTGATATTGAATCATGATTTGAAATTTAAGAATGGAGCTTCACTTCTTTAGGTTGTGTTAATGTCTTGATGTTTTATTCCAATGGATGTACTGTAGGTTTGAATCTCGTGAAACAAGTTTTTTCAATATTTAACTTAGCCGGTGATTATAATAGCTGCAACTCTGTTGCTCGACAGAAAACTCTACGGAAAAAATTCGCCAGCGATCGCTATACAGGTTGCGGGTGTGCCCAACAGCGCCATCTGTCGTCCAAGTACCCAGTACTCAATGTAAACAAAGAACTCAATTTTCTCTCTGTCGTGCTACCGGCAAGACCTACTAATTCGCTGTTGCTAACTGGATTTGTTTTCACAACTATTTGGTGAAGTACAGACGCTCCCCAACTTACGAACGAGTTACGTTCCGAACGATCGTTCGTAAGTTCAAACTGTTCGTAAGTTGCTTCAGTGCCATATTTTGTATTATAATTTATGTTTAAGGCATATACAGTACTGTATAAGTATATTGAAGGTTTATATAAGTATGTTTAAGTGTGTTTAAGGCTTGTATAAGTAACCTGTATTGGTTTGTACTGAAAAAAACATTTAATAAAATGGAGAGAATACGTACAGTACTGTACTACGTATGTTAGAGAGAGAGAGAGAGAGAGAGAGAGAGAGAGAGAGAGGTTAGTTTACTGAATTGTTTTATTTCAATTTTGACCGACGGAATCATTCTTTGTAGAGTTTACGTCACGTATCTTGTGACGTCATGTATTTGGCGGAAGAGCGCTGACAAACCGAATGATTTCCTTTCATTATGTTGCCGAGTAATCTTATTACAGAATTCTCATAATCGAAACACCGATTAACGATATCAAGTGTTTTAGTGGTCTGTATCATTAGTTATGAGATTAGTAGCCTACAACTTACCGTAAAGTTAAGAAAAAAAAAAGTCTGATGTTATATTTCTTCTGGCGGAAGGCAAATCAAGTGATTTTCTTCCGATCCGTTACTATTCCCATAATCGAAACATCGAATAAGGATATAAAGAATTTTTTAATATTTTCAAAGAAATATGAAGACTTAACTGCATTAAAAATCAAAATACGAGAGAGAGAGAGAGAGAGAGAGAGAGAGAGAGAGAGAGAGAGAGAGAGGTGGGGGGTTGCGTATTCCGTTTATAACTAATAATAAGGTCTATCAACGAACTGTATGGAAAATGTGATACCCTATAATATATTAGCGCTGTTGTAATATTCACTATGAAGAGATTTCGAATATCAAGAAAATTATATAAATCAGTGTTATTCGTACTATATGTGCGCATAATCGTAATACTGCAGCGTCACCTTGAGATCAGCTGATCTCCCAACCAAAAGTAAATCAAAAGTAATTGTTGATTATTGAAATGCTCAAGAAATTAAAAAAAAAAAAATATGAACGTGCTTTAATAAACCACAATTAAACACAATAATGTCTAATGAAATATGAAGGCTTAATATTGAACGAAAAATTGAATACTGTATGAAGCTTTAGAATTAACTACCCGTATGCGATTGTCAGAGGGAGCACACACACACACACACACAGAAAGAGCTACAATGATTTCGCATGATACCTAATAATAAGAACTGTAGGGAAACTGATTTTCTGTAACATATTGGCGCTGATGTAATATTCATCTTGAAGATATTTATAATATGTTAAGAAATAAAAAAAAAAATGCCAAAAGTCTGATGACGTTATATTTCTTCTGACGGAAGGCGAGAGGCAAATCAAGTGGTTTTCTTCCGATCCGTTACTATTCCCTTAATTGAAACATCGAATAAGGATATAAAATTTTTTTTAATAATTTTCAAATAAATGTGAAGATTTAACTGCATTAAAAATCAAAATACGGAGAGAGAGAGAGAGAGAGAGAGAGAGAGAGAGAGAGAGAGAGAGAGAGAGAGAGAGAGAGAGAGAGAGAGAGAATTTAACTTGAAATGAAATCTACGGATGTTTACGAACATGTTTGGACTTCCTTCAATTTGTGTTCGTATGTACCGTTGTTCGTAACTCGAATGTTCGTAAGTAGGGGAGCATCTACACTATTCTAGTTTTGAGCTTTCGCTGTGCAGGCTTTCTCTTCAAAAATCCTTGCATTCTTTTGTTGATTACGGATTATTTGTTGATGACTTTGGATAGTTTTTGATTTCCCCTTTGACCAATTCAAAATGGCTGACCCTTCTCAAGTCCCAAAATTTAGGAAGTGTAATGCTAGGGACTGTTCAAGGCGTCTTCCGAAGGCCTCTATCGACCCTCACACTGTTTGTTCCAATTGTCGTGATAAAACCTGTCAATTGGAAGATCGATGTGAGGAGTGCGTTGGGCTTTCGGAATTCGATTTTATCGAATTCCAAAAATATTCACGTAGGCTAGAGAGAGATAGAGTTAGGAGAAGTTCCTCTCGATCTATTGACATTTCCTCTCCTCATGCCCCACAACCTATTCCTTCCCCTGTAGTGGTTGCTCCTAACCCCCCTTCTGGCACTCAGGAACCTTCGATGGCTGATATGATGCGTGCCATCCAAGCTCTGGGTGAGAGAGTTGAGTCACTGGCTAGTGACCGTAATCAGCTCATGGCAGATGTCAAGGAGCTGAAGTGTAAAAGTGCAGTGGGAAGTGACAAAGTGAGTGATAGTGTTGTGGATAGTGTTGCGCTTGAGGGTTCGTCTGTTCGTGCCTGTCGTCCTCCTAGTCCGGGACCTCTTGCAAGCTCCCAAGTCCAGGGGAGAAGCAATGTCGTACGACAAATGGGTTCGAGAGGCTTTAATCAGCGAACAGACGTTCCCTCTGTGGTTTCGGGCGTATCTACCCAAGATCGCCCCCACCACACAAAGACGAGAGAGCCCATTTATACCTCGTCTGCGGAAGAGGTTTCTCGCAAGAAACCATGGACCAAGGTCTCACGACCGTTGAAGCGCAAGTCGGTCCCTTCCGCGCAAGTCCAATGGCCCAGTTGTAGCCACTGGGTCAGTTCGGACTCGCTGCAGTCATCCGATGACTGCTCACCTCCTAAGAGAGGCAAAGCGGTACCGCCTCAGACAGTTACACCGTCTGTCGCCGCACCTGCTCCTGCAGACCCTAAGTGGTCTTTGCTGCAGAGCATGCAGTCCCAATTAACGTCTCTGATGCAGGACTTGCGTGCGGAGAAGGTTGCTGCTGCACCAGCTAGTACAGCCTCTTGCCTACAACCAACCACACACTCGGTTGTGCGTCCTGTGGACGCTGAGGCGACCTTCTTGTGCACTCCAGTTGAGAGAGTTCCGCCACCCATGCGTTCCAGTGTGCCCTGCCAGCCGCATGTTGACGTTCAGCGACGCACGGAGCCTTCCGTTGACGTTCGTGAGGGACAACAACCGTCAGAGTTGTTTTGTTTTGACGCGGTGCGTCAACCTCCGCAACCCATTGTGGTTGCCACTGCTCACCCACATCAGGCTAGACAGTCTGGAGTAGACGCTGTGCGTCCCCGCGCTGCTATGGTTGTTGCCAGCTCACAGACTGGGCAACAGTTCCATGACGTTGCGTCCGGTTCAGTCACGCGTGCACCCGTGCGACCGGACTCGGCTAACCAGCCGTTACCTACTCCATTGCCGCTTCCTCCTCAATACTCGGATGATGGTCTTTCTGATGATGATGGTGCTGCACACGTAGATGAACCACATTCGGATCTTGACGAGCCTAAGTCTACGCAACCCTCTTTGGACTTTAGGAAGGTTTTAGCACTGTTCAAAGAGATGTTTCCGGACCAGTTTGTGTCTGTGGCTCCGCGCTCTCCTCCGTCAGAGTTTGTTTTAGGTATGCCGTCATCCTCGCCTGCCTTTACTAGACTCGTCCTCGCACGCTCGTCCAAGAGAGCTTTACGAGTGATAGGAGAATGGATGCAGTCCAAAAAGAGTCTAGGGAAGACAGCCTTTACGTTTCCCCCTGCTAGACTCTCTTCTAGATCGAGCGTCTGGTATGCCACGGGAGAAGTTCTCGGCTTGGGAGTTCCTGCCTCTGCCCAGGGCGACTTCTCAAGTCTTGTAGACTCTCCCCGCCGGCTAGCCATGAGACGCTCAAAGATATGTTGGTCATCTTCGGACCTGGACCACCTTTTGAAAGGGATATTTAGAGCCTTCGAGGTCTTCAACTTTTTAGACTGGTGTCTGGGAGCTCTAAGCAGGAAGATCTCTCCGACAGAGAAGGAGACTTCATTGCTCATCATGTCCTGCATGGACAAGGCCGTACGTGACGGATCTAATGAGCTTGCTGCATCTTTCGTGTCCGGAGTCCTCAAGAAGCGTGAGAACCTTTGCTCTTTCCTGTCAGCTGGAGTTACACCTTGCCAAAGATCCGAACTTCTGTTTGCTCCTCTTTCCAAGTGCCTCTTTCCAGAGGACCTGATTAAGGAGATTGCTGCTTCTTTGATACAGAAGGATACTCATGATCTGGTTGCGTCCTCTGCTCGCAAAGCCACCCCTTTGCCTACCTTGTCAGCTAGACCAAGGATGGACACTCCAGCGTCCCGATTTATTCCGCCCTTTCGTGGCAGAGCCTCCAGCAGAGGAGGTGCTCGTGCCGAAGGGAGACGTGGAAAGAAGAAAGGAACCAAGTCCTTTAAAGGCAGAGTCTGACTGCCAGCTTCTTCAGACAGCAGTGGGAGCCAGACTCAAGAACTTCTGGCAGACCTGGGGGAAGAGAGGCGCAGATGCACAATCTGTGAAGTTGCTCAGAGAGGGGTACAAGATCCCGTTTGTACGGAAACCCCCTCTAGCAACGTCTCCCATCGATCTCTCTCCCAGGTACAGAGAGGAAGACAAGAGACGAGCATTGAAACAGGAAGTGTCTCTCTTACTAGAAAAGGGAGCGGTAGTCAAAGTCCTGGACCATCAAACCCCGGGCTTCTACAACCGTCTCTTCTTAGTGGCAAAGAAGACAGGAGGGTGGAGGCCGGTGCTAGACGTCAGTGCGCTGAATGTATTTGTCACAAAGCAGACGTTCTCCATGGAGACCACAAAGTCCGTTTTAGCAGCGGTCAGAAGGGAAGACTGGATGGTCTCTTTAGACCTAAGGGACGCATACTTCCACGTCCCCATCCACCCAGACTCCCAACCTTTTCTGAGATTTGTTTACGAAAAGGTTGTCTACCAGTTTCAAGCCCTGTGCTTTGGCGTAAGCACAGCTCCTCTTGTGTTTACGAGGCTGATGAGGAATGTAGCCAAATTCCTTCATTTAGCGGACATCCGAGCCTCCCTCTATTTGGACGACTGGCTTCTAAGAGCTTCTTCCAGTCGTCGCTGTCTGAAGGATCTAAAGTGGACTCTAGATCTGACCAAGGAATTGGGTCTACTTGTCAATATGGAAAAGTCTCAAGTGATCCCATCCCAAACTATTGTGTATTTAGGGATGGAGATTCACAGTCTAGCTTTTCGGGCTTTTCCGTCGGCCCCCAGAACAAGCCAAGCCCTGTTATGCATCCAGAACATGCTAAAGAAGGAACGATGTTCAGTCAGGAAGTGGATGAGCCTGATAGGGACGCTATCATCCCTGGAACAGTTCGTAGCATTAGGAAGACTACACCTCTGTCCTCTTCAATATCACCTAGCATTTCACTGGAAAAAGGACAAGACGCTAGAAGCGGTCTCGATTCCCATTTCCGAGAAGATGAAGTCTTGCCTGACATGGTGGAAGGACAGTATCAACCTCAGAGAGGGTCTGCCCCTGGCTGTTCAGACTCCCAACCACGTTCTCTTCTCGGATGCATCAGACGTAGGCTGGGGCGCGACATTAGACGGTCGGGAATGCTCGGGAATATGGAACTCGAGTCAAAGGACAATGCATATCAACTGCAAGGAGCTACTGGCAGTACATCTGGCCTTGAAAAGCTTCAGGTCTCTCCTTCAAGGCAAAGTGGTGGAGGTGAACTCGGACAACACCACGGCTTTGGCGTACATCTCCAAGCAAGGAGGGACCCACTCACTGACGCTGTACGAGATCGCAAGGGACCTCCTCACCTGGTCAAAAGATCTAAACATATCGCTACTTACGAGGTTCATCCAAGGCAACTTGAATGTCATGGCAGATTGTCTCAGTCGGAAGGGACAAATTCTTACAACAGAATGGACCCTCCACAAGGATGTATGCAAGAGTCTTTGGGCCACCTGGGGCCAGCCGACCATAGATCTCTTCGCAACCTCGATGACCAAGAGGCTCCCAATTTATTGCTCACCAATCCCGGACCCAGCAGCAGTTCATATAGATGCCTTTCTCCTAGATTGGTCTCATCTAGATCTATATGCATTCCCTCCGTTCAAGATTGTCAACAAGGTACTGCAGAAGTTCGCCTCTCACGAAGGGACAAGGTTGACGCTAGTTGCTCCCCTCTGGCCCGCGAGAGAATGGTTCACCGAGGTACTTCGATGGCTAGTAGACGTTCCCAGAACACTTCCCCTAAGGGTGGACCTTCTACGTCAGCCACACGTAAAGAAGGTACACCAAGGCCTCCACGCGCTCTTCGTCTGACTGCCTTCAGACTATCGAAAGACTCTCGAGAGCTAGAGGCTTTTCGAAGGAGGCAGCCAGAGCGATTGCTAGAGCAAGGAGAACATCCACCCTTAGAGTCTACCAATCGAAGTGGGAAGTCTTCCGCAACTGGTGCAAGTCAGTATCAGTATCCTCGACCAGTACCTCTGTAACTCAAATAGCTGACTTCCTCTTATATCTGAGGAAAGAACGATCTCTTTCAGCTCCCACTATCAAGGGTTACAGGAGCATGCTGGCATCAGTCTTCCGTCACAGAGGCTTAGATCTTTCCAACAATAAAGATCTACAGGACCTCCTTAAGTCTTTTGAGACCACGAAGGAGCGTCGTTTGGTTACACCTGGTTGGAATTTAGACGTGGTACTAAGATTCCTCATGTCAGAATTTAGACGTGGTACTAAGATTCCTCATGTCAGACATGTTCGAGCCGCTACAATCAGCCTCCCTGAAAGATCTCACCTTAAAGACTCTTTTCCTGGTTTGTCTAGCTACAGCTAAAAGAGTCAGTGAGATTCATGCCTTCAGCAAGAACATCGGTTTCTCATCTGAAACGGCTACATGTTCTTTACAACTTGGTTTTCTAGCCAAAAACGAGCTACCTTCTCGACCTTGGCCAAAATCGTTCGATATTCCAAGCTTATCGAATATGGTTGGAAATGAACTAGAAAGAGTCTTATGCCCTGTCAGAGCTCTTAAGTTCTATTTAAAACTAACTAAACCTTTAAGAGGCCCGTCTGAAGCTTTATGGTGTTCAGTTAAGAAACCATCTTTGCCTATGTCAAAGAATGCCTTATCCTATTTTATCAGACTGTTAATACGAGAAGCTCATTCCCATCTGAATGAGGAAGACCAAGCTTTGCTGAGGGTAAGGACACATGAAGTTAGAGCTGTCGCAACTTCCGTGGCCTTTAAACAAAATAGATCTCTGCGAAGTATAATGGACGCAACCTATTGGAGAAGCAAGTCAGTGTTCGCGTCTTTTTATCTTAAGGATGTCCAGTCTCTTTACGAGGACTGCTACACTCTGGGACCATTCGTAGCAGCGAGTGCAGTAGTGGGTGAGGGCTCAACCACTACAATTCCCTAATTCCATAACCTTTTTAATCTTTCTCTTGAAATGTTTTTATTGTTGTTTTTTTTGGGTTGTCCGGAAGGCTAAGAAGCCTTTCGCATCCTGGTTGATTTGGCGGGTGGTCAAAGTCATTTCTTGAGAAGCGCCTAGATTAGGGGTTTTGATGAGGTCCTGTTGTATGGGTTGCAACCCTTGATACTTCAGATCCTAGGGGTCGCTCAGCATCCTGAGAGGATCGCGAGGCTCCGTAAGGAAGACGTACTTAAAAAGGCAGAGTAATTGTTCAAGTCGACTTCCTTACCAGGTACCTATTTATTTTGTTTTTGTTATTTTGATAACTTCTAAAATGAAATAAAAATTCTTAGCTCATAATAATGTAAACATATAATGCTGGTCTCTACCCACCCCCCTGGGTGTGAATCAGCTATTATAATCACCGGCTAAGTTAAATATTGAAAAATGTTATTTTTATAATAAAATAAATTTTTGAATATACTTACCCGGTGATTATAAATTAAAGGACCCTCCCTTCCTCCCCAATAGAGACGCAGTGGACCGAGGAGAAAATTGAGTTCTTTGTTTACATTGAGTACTGGGTACTTGGACGACAGATGGCGCTGTTGGGCACACCCGCAACGTGTATAGCGATCGCTGGCGAATTTTTTCCGTAGAGTTTTCTGTCGAGCAACAGAGTTGCAGCTATTATAATCACCGGGTAAGTATATTCAAAAATTTATTTTATTATAAAAATAACATTTTTTGCAAAATGAAAAGAGCAGCTTTGGTTTGTATTTGGGTTTTATTATTATAATCATTATCATGTCACCATGTATGATCTGGAAATATTGCATGCGGCCACATGCGACTATGATTGCAGTTCTGGTTTTCCCATGGTTGTGGTCAAATCCCTTATGACCAGGCTCAGAACTGAGCTATGATATTTTTACTTTTAGATCATTCCTCAATCATGTGCAACCATGGGAGAACCCTTCCCTTGGTCAACCTTCAACATTTGCAACTTGCAGTGACTAAGTCCTGCTCTGAGATCTCAGCTCAGTCTTACTGGAGCATTTCTTGAAGTAGTCCTAAAAGCTACCACTCTAGTTGGAAAAACAGAGCACTATAAGACCAAGGGCACTAACAGGGAAAATAGCCCAGTAAGGAAAATAAATAGGGGAAATGAATAAACTACATATGGGAAGTAATGAATAAAATATAAAATATTAAAATATTTAAGATCAGTTACAACATCTTGACAAGAAAATCTATACTTTCTTCCTCAAAATTTTCTACTTACTTACTCCTGTGGTATTTAGGCCACATTATGACCCATGACCGCTTGTGATAGGATTATTCACTCTTCTCTATCCTGTGCCTGATGGAACCATTCATTTGGGTTTCCCCCAGAGATTCTTACATCCTCCAAGCATCTTCTCCAATCTTTTCTTGGCTGTCCTACAGGTCTTCTTCCAGCAAATTCAGCCAAGAATATCCTCTTTAGAGCTCTATCCTCATCTATACGAGCAATATGTCCTGCCCATTGGAGTCTTCTTGATCTAATTACATCACATATATTTTGTTGGTTTGTACTATTTCTTATTTCTCTATTATGTCGTCTTCTCCATCCATTTATTTCTTGGTCATACATGGGCCCCTCTATTCTTCTCAGAATCCCATCCTCCAAAATTTCAAATTTTTTCTCTAATGTCTCACATCCATATATCAAAACTGGTCTGATAACTGTGTTATCTATTCTCAATTTGGTTTTACGGGGCATTGATCGTCGTTTAAAAAGGTCTGTAAGGCTGAAATAATATCTGTTGGCTGCTCCAATCCTTGCTGTAACCTCTTCAGCCATTCCAGCGTTCTGCGACATAATAGTACCCAGATATTTAAAGGACTTTTAACTGTCTCAATTATGATGCCTACAAGATCTTCATTTCCCTATAATTGTGGTGTTCTTGCTACTTCCATGTTGTTAGCTTCTCCACCTCCCTGAGGTTGATCCGTATGATATCTATGTCATCAGCATAGCCTAAGCAGTTGACCCTTACGTTATTAAAAGTGACCCCTTCTTGTCTGGCAGTTATGCTTCTTACTACCTTTTCCATTACCAGGTTGAAGAGGAGGGGGATAGGATGCATTCTTGTTTTAGGTCACTTTTCACCTGAAAAGTGGTAGCATATCTTGAGTTGCATCTAACTGAGCTTAGGTTATTTTTATAACAGGCTCTCATTACCCTTATGAGTTTTGAAGGTATTCCGAATTCTCGCATTATATTCCACATTGATGGTCGGTGTATGCTGTCATATGCCTGTTTGAAGTCTATGAATAAGTGGGTTGTTGTTTATTATATTCCCAGTATTTTTCTATGACTTGTCTGAGGGAGAATATTTGGTCAATGGTAGACCGTCCAGCTCGGAAACCGCACTGATATTCTCCGATTATACTTTCTGCATAGGTGGTAAGTCTGTGGTATATAATTATTGTAAATATCTTTTATGCTGTAGGTAGTAAACAAATACCTCGATAATTACTGCAGATTAATCTGTCTCCCTTCATATGTATCGGGATAAAGATTCCTTCCTCCCACTGATCTGGAGTAATTTCTTCATTCCAGATTGTCACCATTAGATCATGAAGTTTTTCTTGAATCACTTCACCCCCATATTTCCAAAGCTCTGGTGGGATGTTATTATTACCTGGGCTTTTATTATTTTCCACTTTTAATTGCTTTATTGGCTTCCAATCTAATGGGCGGCTCCAATTCTAATTCAGGACCATAATAGGTCTCCTCATTAATGGGATCTACTGGGTCAGGTCTGTTTAGTAGTTCCTTAAAATACTGCTCCCATCTCTTCATCACATCCTCGTCTCTTGTGAGTATTTCTCCATCTTTATCTTTAATCATTTGGGTTCTAGTTTGGTAACCCCCTTTTAGTTTGCGGACTCCTTGGTAATGTTGTCTAATTCTGCCTCATTTTCTGTTTTCATCAATTATGTCAAGTTCATCATTCAGTTTTTGTCGCGTTTTCCTTCTTTAAACCCTATTCACATTTCTGTTTTCCTGTTGGGATTCCTCTCTCCAGCCTTTGTCTCTTGGCTCTAACTTGTTTCCTCCTCTCCACCACCTCTCTGCATTCATTACATACCAGTGGGAATTTCTTCTTCCTTGTATGTAGCCAATTTCATCCTCTGCTGCCTCCTTGACTGTTTCTTCTATTGCTTGCCATTTTGTATTTACATTTTCAGCATCTGCATCATCGTCTAACATCTCTGGCATTTAAAATCGGTTAGTGAGCTTTATTTGAAAATTTTCCTTTACTGCCACTTCTTTCAGCTTTTCTACATCATACCTATTTCTTTTTTCTACTTGTTCTGATTTTCTTGTGCACAGTTTTGCATTAACTTTTGCCCTTACTAAATAATGATCAGTGTTACAGTCTGCTCCTCGTAGATTTCTGACGTCTTGTAGTGACCTGCGGTGTTTTCTGCTGAAAAGAACATGGTCAATTTGGTTGAAGGTTCTACTGTCAGGGGATTTCCATGTATGCTTGTGGATATCTTTGTGGGGGGAGAGAATTCTACCAAATTATCAGGTTGTTGGTGATCGCAAAGGAAACCAGTCGTGTTCCATTGTCATTTGAATGTTCATGTAGGCTTTCTCTTTCTATGGCAGGTGCATATGTGCCTGTCTCTGCCAACCTTTGCATTGAAGTCTCCAGTAAGCACTACCATATCATGTTTTGGGATGTCATCAAGGACTTCTTGTAATTTTTTGTAGAACAGATCTTTATCTCACTGTCTTCTGTAGGGGCATAGCTTCCAATAACTGTCACTCTAAACCACTTACAATTAATTTTAATTGTCGCCAGTCTTTCATTTATGGGATGAAAACTAATAAGAAACTTTCTGACTTTTTCTGGTAAAAAGAAACCAATCTTGTTGTCCGCTGTGCAGTATACATTGTTCATTGATTGCGCATTCTCCATATTCAGTCCACCTTACCTCCTGTAATACTGCAATATCCAAATCATATTTACTCAATTCTTCTATCAGACTATTAGCATATCCTCCTCTGTATAAACTTAACATTCCATGTACCAATCTTTAGGGGTCTTCCATTTGAGGGGTCCACTTTCTTGCGAGGAATCGTCAACGTTATATCCGTCCGGTTCAATCCTATCGTGAGTTTCCATAACAATAAAGGTTTTCCAAGGTGGGGGTGTTAGCCCCATGCTCAACCCTTCCCATTTACCCGGGCTTGGGAATATTCCCTGTGTTGAAGTAGCCATTATTTCTTTGTAACATTTGAAAGTGATTTTACTTTTTCCTTTTGTATTGCTCTGCTGTAAAATTTAAATGGCACAGTATTGGATTTATCATTATTTTTCTGGTTTGGTTTTCTCTCGTGTTTTGGTTTTACTTTTCTGTCCTTAATATGATTAATTATGCTGATTGATTGATATGAAATTTGGAGATTGAGAACTTATTATATTTCTAACCTTAATCTTAAGTTCTTCTTCTTCCGTGTTTTTCATTCTGGTCATCAAGTAAAATCTATTTCGAGGTTTTTTTTTTTCTTACGTTAGAAAGGCAGATTTCTTAATGGTTAGCTATTAAACATACCAAATCCCTAAAAGGGATGTTATCTTGTTCTAGCCTGTAGAGAGGTACTTACTGTTCAAGTTTGTCAGTTATTTTTTAAACTTCTTTCCCAAGAACCCAAAGAAGGTGGTGTTTACTTCCCAGCTTTTACTAATTTTTTCTTCATTTCAAAAGTTTCTCATGAATGGCAGAAGCAAGGGACAGGACAAATGCCCTAGAGACTGACAGTGTTTCCATATGATCAGTGCTGAAGCCCCCTTTCCATCAATCTAGGACCAGGGAAACTCAGGCAGTGACTGTTGATGCCCAAGTAGGTAGACCTATAGAGCTCCCCCAAACCTTCAATCCTTAGCTCACCAGTATCGTGAGGTTGCAAGCACTACAAGACACTATTGAGCTTCAGCAGGTCTCTAACAACTTCTGTATAATACATTACCAGGCTTGGATGTTACCAATAGGCTTGTATCTATCCTCATTTGGAATAGTTGTTCTAATTGATTTTTGCTGCTCATATTTTGTTTGCTTTAAAGAGCTACTTATCTGTAACTGGCTCCAAACCTATGACGAGTCAGTTGATCTTTTGGAGCATACAGTAGTTGCTCATGGGTATCAAATGGCCTCCCAGGCACCACTGATGAAGTTCATATTCATGAATTCAATTATGGCATGGTTTCTATACCGACTAAAGTTTTGAATTTTGTTCATTACATTCCTCCTTTATCAGGTACGACAGATGTGAATTACTGTGCTTATCATCCAATGTTTATATAATACTGTACAGTATTTTCATATGTGTTAGTAAACCAGTGACATAATAATTAGTATTCTTAAACATGGCTTTCCATTTACAGGTTAGCGAGTTTCCTCTGTAACCCATTATCATGTAGGCTACTGTACGTGCACTGTCCGGATCCCAGTCTGGTCTAGGCCTTCCAATACAAACTGTACTTTTCAAGAAACAAAACATCAGCTAATAGTGAGCTAATGATTTGAAGTTTGCTTTATTTGTTTCAGCCAGTGATACGTAAGAAAATTTTTCATTCTATGCATTTTGAGGCAGTGAAAAGAAATTTTTGACTGTGAGGGGATAAGGGAGATTTTCCAGTGAGGGGAAGTAGGTCCAGAAATTGCTTAGTTCCTCGCAAATCGTGTCAAATTAAGGGCGAGTAGGATCAGAAGAATTGACCTTGGGGTTAGGACAGGGAAATAGGCCTTGAAGGAGCTGGAGATCGCCAGCAAATTGTAATATGTTCAAAAGTACTTGACACCAAAGCCCTTGTTCACACGGTAGTACATTGACCTAGCAGTAGAATAATCAATGCTTACGATTACTTGATGGTTCACCTATGTAATTCATAAAATGTTAGGGTTTGGATTGAAAAATGCCATTATTTTAAATTTTTATTTCCTATAATAAATTAAAAAATAAATAATGGTGACTGGAGCTGGCTGACAAGAGACAGGGTGTGAGATTGATAAGATAAACATAGCAAACATTCATACAACCAGTTATTCTGCAAAAGCTCAACAGTTTTTCAGCATCCTTAATGGTCAAAGTCAGCATTTGAAAGCTGGAAATAGAAGATCTCGACTTCGTATAATTTATAATATAAACGTTAGAATCCTGTCTGGTCTTCAGCTGCTGATTCTCATCTTAATTTGTTGGACAGAAACTTACGGTCTATTAAATTTCTTATTCCTGATCTTGATATTAATCTCTGGCACCGTCGTTCAATTAGTTCATTATGTATGTTGCATAAGATTTTTCACAACTCTGACCATCCTTTACATTCAGATCTCCCTGGACAATTCTATCCTGTTCGTAATACTAGGCAGGCAGTTAATTCTAATAGCCAGGCCTTCTCCATCACGAGGCTCAATACTACGCAGTACTCTAGAAGTTTTATTCCATCTGTGACCAAGTTGTGGAATGATCTTCCTAATCGGGTGGTTGAATCAGTAGAACTTCAAAAGTTCAAAGTTGGAGCAAATGCTTTTTTGTTGACCAGGCAGACATAGTCTTTTTATAGTTTATTTATGACATATTTGTTTTTGATGTTGTTGATAGTTTATTATATGACATGTCTGTTTTGACGTTGTTTCTTATTTTAGAATGATTTATTGTTAATTTGTTCTCTTCATTTATTTATTTCCTTATTTCCTTTCCTCACTGGGCTATTTTTCCCTGTTGGAGCCCCTGGGCTTATAGCATCTTGCTTTTCCAACTAGGGTTGTAGCTTGGATAGTAATAATAATTATAATAATAATAACAGATGCTTATCTGAAAGAGCGAGCTACTAATATTTCAGGACAGCAGGATTAGCTAATCGGATTGTTTGAAATATAATTTAAATGCTTATTACAAATCGGGTGATAAGTAAATTAATCTACTCTTTAATGTGTAAGTTCAGGAAAATTTACAAGGGAGTTGATGTGGCACTGAATAAATCTTCTAAGATTTGTCTTCCACTCAAACAATATAAAGCCAGACAATCAAAAGAATGGAGAAAAGTACTACTGTAAACAAAACAAAATTTTAAGACTAGAAATATGGATTTTCAAGATACAGATAAGGCACTACCTATGGGCGGCTATCTGGTTAAAGATTACAAAATAAGGCACTTCAGTATTTATATTTGAAGAATGAGAAGTCACAGAATATGGGAAGCAGTCAAGGAAATCAGTTTTAGAATGTCATCTCAGCCATCACACACCCTAAACAACCTTTAACCCTTGAATGGGTGGGTGTTATTTTACCATTAATGAAAGAATATACTAATTTAAGACTGAATTGTATTAAAGTAATATTAATATAGTTTTCCCCCTTCACCCTCTCCTTAATGACCAACTCGGTTGTCCTCTTGTTTCGTTTGGTCAAAACATTTTTAACCTAAAAAAAAATATATATATAAGGCCATCATTTACATCTGAAGTTCATATATTATGTAAAGCACACATGTATCACGACTGTATACAGTGTCAATGCCTGTATCTATTATTTATAGACAGGAAAACCCGAACCTTTCATAATTACCCAAGAGGCTCATATAAAACTATGAAAAATTACGTGTCGATAAGCACACCGTTGCTACTGACTTAGATACGCAAGCAACTCGGGGAGGGAAAGCTGCTATAATCTTACGCTCCCCATATCTTGGCTACTTGCACGGCCTCCAGTACACTGCATTCCAGCTAACAGGGAAACAGCAGGATTGACAATACTAGCGTTGTTCAGGCTACGGCTATTACCACGCCAAAAATTGTATAGCCAGAGCAGCGGTGCAAAACCATACGTAAGTTCACGTACTGTACCTAATCCTAGGCAGATGAAATCTGCCATACAAGGGGACTTTGTATAACCATATATCTGTGCCATTGGGATCGACATGAAAGCTTATCCGACAAAGTTTGAGCTTTGTATTAATGCTGCAGACCCAAAGGTTTTCCCGAAAGAGCGAACCTTAATCTTAATCTTTGCTAGGAGAAGAGCATGTCATGGCGACCCAAAGCTTACGCGTAATACTAACCTTAAAATTAGACATTGGTGAATGACCTTGCTGTGAGATGATCACGTAATAATAATGATGACTGAAGGTAAAAGAATATTTATGAAAATTGTAGCAACAACTGATTTGTAGAAAAGATGATTTAGTACAGTACGTGTAAAGGCCGATTCACACGACCCGTTTTCTTTCCGACGAGGCGTTCCGTATCCGTTTACCGGCGCGCGGTTTTCATTGTTTACTTAGACTGTCACGTTAGGACCGAGTAAATTACGATAATTTTGACACTATAAGATGTTTGTTGATAAAATAAGTTATGAAACTTCATAATGCTTTATGCAATATGCCAAGAATATTAAAATTACGATAAATTACCTGTTTTATTTAATGCCTCTCCAGTCATTTTCCATATCTTTTATTTATGTAAATTATTTCTATACATCTTGTTTGCCATGTCAAACATCTCATATCCTTGAAAAAGTTCAATTAACCTCTAATACATGGTGTCAACAACAAACTAACTAATTTCTATGACTGTACTATGAGGAAAAGTCGGGGTTGTAGGCCACGAAACGATCGGGTACAATACAGGTCCTCGTTCACACAAAACATCATCCACCCGCTGGTTGGGACGGGTGGCTAACGTCCGTCAAACCAGTCGGGGTTTCTTGGGAAGAAAGCCGAGCCGCCTCGGAAGGGCGACGTCCGAGGGCCGCCGTCTGCCTGACGGGTCGTGTGAACAGTTGCATTTGAATACACGTAAGAAACCTAGACGCCGCTTAACCGACGGCGAGCCTGTCGGAAAGAAAACGGGTCGTGTGAATCGGCCTTAAATACTGGTGCTGTAAGTACTCACTCTTACAGATAATATAAAAATTATAGTAAAAATGATATTAGCATGATTAGATATCATGATCATCTCACATACAATAACAGTAAATAGTAACAATAAATACATTATTTCATTTCATATATTTTTCATTTGAAACTTACAAACTAAATATCTAATATGAGCTTTAATGACTGCAGTATTTCTTTTTGTAGAACATCGTACAAGTAAGAAACGTGACGTTATACATATCCATAGAAATTTTTCTGCTGATATATTCTATTGAATAGTATATGCTGATTTTGCAGCTCCCACCTACTGAATACTGTATTCAGCATAGAGTCCTCTTCATCCATAATGTGTTGATTTATTAGAACTAACTGTACAAAATACATGGGCGGTAGTTAGCGATCTAATGTAGCTGCAATAAGTAACCAACGTATCTTTACAAAGCTAAAATAAGATCATAAGATCATGTACAGTCTTTTGGCCTCTGCTTCAACTACGTGTCTGTTTCTAACAGTATTCTTAAACACATACGTAGTGTACGTGGTAATAACTTTCCCTCGGCAATTGTGTACTTATATGTATGAATATTCAAATTACAATGTACCCTTGCACAAACTGGCAATGTTAATTCAACAACTGTAACGCATCTCGGAGCTCTCTGTAGTTTCAAGTTACAACGTCCCACACGCAACACATTTGGCTTTTGTATCGGAATACATTACTCTAAGAGGTTTTAATCAAACCATTTAATAATTATAACTTATAAAACCACTTGCACTTTCGAGTATAACTGCCATAACGAATAAAAGATTCAACCGATTTAACCTCGAACACATCCGAAAAGTGGCTGCCACTAATATAGCTGGAACAATGAATTAGAAGTATTTAAGGGAAATGAAATTTTCCACCCAACATTACATTTACACCACAGTCAAATTTAAGTACAGTATTCTTAATTCTCTGAATATCAATATGAATTTATATAAGCTTATATTTGATAAAATCGGTAAAGTACCTCTCTTAGATTTAAAATTAAGTTACATCATATATTCAACCAATGGCCTAGTTATCTTGACTAATGTTAACGGAAACACTAGTGTTTATCCTCTGCTTTACTAAATTTGGTATTATGCCCTAGATATTTGATACATAAATCATGTACAGAAGCTTAAGCAAAGTAGATTTTTTTTTTTATGAATAACACTAAATTGAAACAATTACAATGATTTTCAAACTGTTCAGGATTTTTATCTTATATATATATACTGTAGTACTGCGCTTTTGTTTAATATTAAATTTCTCAAATCTATCGCTTTACAAAAGATAGAATTTATACTATCTATACCTGCAGCACGACATGAAGACGACAGCCTCGGTTATTAAATCTTGTCCTCGTCAACACGAGAAAAAAATGATTTAAAGTACTGAAGTACGAGTGCTCGTTGAATTAACTGTACAAGCGATACACGCTTTTATAAAGCTGAAAAAGAATAAATATAAAAAAATAAAAGCTCCTTGCGCAGATAAATCCTCTGACTTCGAAGATATAAAAAGTATAAAATAGCTACGTACATATTTCCCGCAAAGCCATAAGGTGGTCTCACAAGACTGAATCTCACGCGGGGCAGGTCACGTAGTTACCGTATTAAAAAATCTTATTCAACTCAAATATATATATATATTAAATAGCATTAAATTCCTGTAAAGATAATACAAGGCACTATTAATAGGTCAGCCCTAAACCTTTTTACTGACGATGTAATATATTACATCGCAGTTTAAGTACTGTATGGAAAAAGCTACCCGACAAAAAAAATTGACTTTCTCCCACCAAAAAAGGAAACTGTCTAATGTAAATATCTTACTTAAGCAGAAAGCAAATGGCAAGACCCTTGAATGCTTTGACAGAGAGATGATAATATTGGTTAAAATAATTTCTGACTAGAGGAACCATCATTAAAAAAAACCCTTAGATAATTTTGGTCCTAGGTAAGTAATGCCTGCAATATAGAGCACTAAAGAGGAACAATATATAATCACTTATAAAATTATTTGGTTAATCTGACTATGCTTTACATATTAATTTGTATCTTACAATACACTTTCCCTTTATTGCTACGTTCAACTGAACTATGGTAATATTTTTCTTAAAATTTTCTATTTGTTTTTTTTTTTTTAATGAGCTTTGTTTACTCATGTATCCTTTCCTTGCATTTTCATCATTATGGACGTATTCTTAGCATTGCCAAATCTCAAGCTTTATATTTAAGAGTAGTTACAAATTATTATGTTTTTTCCCTTCAGTAAAGACTTTGCAAGATACACGAGACTGTCCTGTTACTAGAGAATAAAAATCATTGGGTCACCCTCGTCAATTAAAGTTTCATGGAAGATATCAGTAATTGACACCTTACAATAAAAAAAAAAAAAAAAAAAACATTACTGTACATCCAGTAGGTAGTTGGACTGAGCGATATATGGCACAAAATGACAATATACATGAGAGATTCTGACTAGATGTTACGATGAAACACGGCCTTCCCCTCGGCTTCGAAGGTCCAGCTCGTGTTTGGCGGGTTTTCTGATCCTCTGTTTGCATTTTAGATGTCGTACGACAAGCCGCGGAAACCCAACTTCTCTTGCTCGCCTCATACAGGCTTTTCACGTTAAGCCCAATTTATATATACCTTAACACATCTTATTGAATATGATACATAATATAATGATACGCTACGTAATAATATTACTTTTCCCTATGGTATTTCTATTCTACAATGTGCTGCTGTTTAAAGGATGGAAATTCTTCCTGGAGAATAAAATATGTTAAAATATAGGTTCCTCGAATAACTACTTCAGATGGAATTTCCATACATGAACAGGCAGAGACCTTAAAAACTATAACGTACAGAATAATGATATACAGTTCAGCGTCAATACAATAGCAAATCTGCTAGGTGAGTACAAATAATTAACTATAGATAACAAAATATTCCTAATATGAAAATGATAACGGAAAATGTTATTATAAACATCTTATCACTATATTTAAGAGAGAAATACTCTGTCAGACATGGAATCGAATATCGTGAAAATGAAGAGCAAGGCAGAGATCACCTTGACCTCCGCACGAGCAATATCATGCGATCGAGAGACAGCGTAAGAAATAAATATCTTATTTTCCCCCCCTCTCTTTCTTTCTATCTTTGAGATATATCTTTTATTATAAAACAAGAAAGTAGAGAACACATTTCGAGACCTGACACGAGATACCCTCAGAATATTTTAACTATCACGGGTGAGAAGGGATTATGACGAGCCCAAGGCGCGTCATCACAGAGAGAGAGAGAGAAAGAGAGAGCTGGTCTACACCAAGCCCTATGGTAGGTCACTAAATCATCCTCTTTTCATTTTCCAACAACAAAAACAAGTAAATTTATAAAAAGAAAAAAGTAAAGTCTTAAAATATTTAGAGTACTGTAACTTTTAAATCTCTAAAAAGCGACACGAATTGCACTTTTAACTATCTTGTACAATGGTACTGTAACTATAAATACCTTTTTTATAAAATAATGTGTTTTCAGTGGCGAGATCTCTCAACAGTGATCCCAAATCAAGTCATGAACACTAAATTACAAATTGGCAAGCATCATCATCATCATCATCATCATGAGTTTTGCAGATTATTGCTTTAGACAACAATCAAGTCATCTCCTCTCTGGCTGAGGGCCAGGGGTCCAATACTAAAAAAGACGCAAGTAGCTTGTCGAAGTGTTCACAACCGAAAAAGGGTGGCAACAGCCAGGCTAGTGCCTGACATGCCTAAAGTAAAATCCATGTTGGGCAGCGAGCCTCGGGAGGTTCAAAACGGATAACCCAGCCACCCTTCATCTGTCAAGTTCTCCACAGGCAGACTGACCGAGATTCCACCCGAATCTACGAGGCACTGACGATGGGAGATGAGCAACGGGAATGGCATCCACGCTGTTCATGAAATTAGTAGAGCTTCATCATGGCTGCCTACCCGTTGTTACGCTCGGGACATTATTGCATCCGGGCCTCCTGAAGCTGGGGCTGTGCTGCAGCTGTTTGGTAAGGTGACAGAGGTATTGTGGCAGCAGCTGTTGCTGCTTGGGGCAGAGACCAGGTATAACCTGGAACAGCAGCTGCATACTGAGACATTGCATTGGCTGGAAGAGAAGATAAGGATGATAATATATGACAGGTGTATATAGTCATCATATAATCAAAATATTGCAATACTTTTTTTGTCATTAATATATACTGTAGTTATACAGTGAACATTAAATGAAGTACACTATGCATACTAAAGTACAATAAATTTTATTCTAAATAAATAATGAATTTAAACCTTTGGTTCTTTTGTTATGTCAGCTTCTCCCCCAAATTGTGTGAAGTCCCTTGGTAAATAGATAAAAATTGATAATCCAAAATTGGTTTTTCATGCAGTCTACAACTGGGTACTTCCTGGTGAGGGGGACGGGCATTTCATCAAGTAAATTATGGATAAAATCAAAATAACGAGTACTGTAACAGATTCAAAGTTTAAAATGGGAGTACCAGAGAAATTGATAAGGTTAGTGAGACCGATGTATAAAGGGGTAAGAACAACTGTAAAGACAAAATATGGGGAGACAGGGGGGGATTCCCTGAGGAAATTAGCCTCTATATGGAATCGGCTCTGAGTCTATAATCTGAATTAAGGAACAAACAAGTATGGAAACTGGTGTTGGCAGAAGAACGGCATTAAAGCTTTTACGATGGAAAAGATCGCCTAGAAAGTTAACAATTAAGGTGAACACTGGCAAGGCATTGCTAATAAATGTATTTTGAGCGAAGCGAAAAAAATATTTTTGGGCAAGATAGCCATGTCATCTTGATGGAAGTCCTATAAGTAGCTTTATACCCTAGGAAGCTACTTATAGGAACCTTCCATCAGGACGACATGGCCTGAGCCCAAAAATTAGTAGTAGAGAAGGACATGAAGTCATTCAAGTGATAGATGGAACAGTGGTAAAATAGTGAGTTCAACTACTTGGGATCAATAGTAACAGAGGGAGGAAGGTAAGGAGGAACTTTAGACAAGAAAATGCCATTAAGGCTCAACATCAAGATTTTTTTTAAGATGTTATTCGAGGCAGAAACTTGGGCACTACGGAGGAAGGAGTTTTGGAGAAAACCGACATGAGGACAAGATAGATTTATGCTGAAATATCACTTGGGGGGGGGATATATCCCCAGATATTATTATTATTATTATTACTAGGCCTGGCTAAACTACAACCCTAGTTGGAAAAGCAAGATGCTATAAGCACAAGGGTTCAACAGGGAAAAATAGCCCAGTGAGGAAAGGAGATAAGGAAATAAATAAACATATGTAATGAACAATTACAATTATTTTTAAAAAAAATAATACAAAAACATTTTATATATAAACCATTAAAAAGACTGATGTCAGCCTGTTCAACATAACATATATTACTACAGAAGATATAGGAGAATCAAGCTAGAAGAAGAATGTGTGGTATATGTAATGTTAAGAAGGGAAGCTTGTCTAAGATGCTATGTGACCATGTAATGAGAAGAGAGTAGGTGGAACCAGTCGAGAGAGCTAAGAACTAAGTGGCGTTTGGCATCAGCTGATCAGATAGGAGGAGGTAGTGAGAAGGAATGAGGGTGGTTCGAACCTGGGGGAAGAATATGCATGGAATGAAAAAAAATTGATTCGAGTAGCTGACGCTACTGCATAGTAGGATTAATAAGGTCCAAAGAAGAAAATAAGTGACATATCGGCCAAGATAAGAGTTTGATTAAGGAACTTCAGTTCTTTCAGTAGGTGTTACAATGCCTTGGGGTACCTCGTTTTCTACGTTTCATTCAGACTGATGCTTTTTTCCAATATGTCTCTACATCTATTTGTGCAGCTTTTTAAAATTTGACTCATTTTTGACTGATTTAAATTCTAAATTCATCTGTAGAGGAAGCGTATGTCCCAGGATGGTAGTTGTCAAGATTTGGTGCCAAGGTACAGCTAAATATATATTAAAACTTATATTTTTTTTTTCAAGAAATCATATTTTAACTCCCATTCCATTCTTGTCCTATATTATGAGACTAAAAATGTTTTTTTTTTTTGTGGTCTAGTTTAAAATACTATAATCTATTTATATGCTGGGTGTTTAAAAGTCATAATAAAAAGTTAATAAGGACTCTCTATCTCTCTAAGGAAGTATTTCGAGAACGACCCAGTCTCTCTCTCTCTCTCTCTCTCTCTCTGTATATACAGTATATATATATATATATATATATATATATATATATATATATATATATATATATATATATATATATATATTCTCTCTCTCTCTCTGTATGTATATATATATATATATATATATATATATATATATATATATATATATATATATATATATATATATACAGTATATATATATATACAGTATATATATATATATATATATATATATATATATATATATACAGTATATATATATATATATATACAGTATATATATATATATATATATATATATATATATATATATATATATATATATACTGTATATATATATATATATATATATATATATATATATATATATATATATATATATATTCTCTCTCTCTCTAACTCAACATCACACTCAAGCAAGGAAGACAGAGGTGGTTCTTTACTTTACCAAGAAAGGGGTGGGGGGAGGGGTAGGGGTATTACCATAACACCTGGGGATCCCTACCTGCAGAAACTGCAGCAGCGTAGGGCTCCATGCCTGTTGCAGCGGCAGCCGCAGTCTGGTAAGTACCCGGATAGGCAGCTGCCGCGCTGGTATAATCAAAGTACGCTTGCTGACTCGCAGCTGTCAAGGCAGCGGCCGTGTTCAGATGAGAGTGAGCAATGGGCACCAGTCCAGCTGCGGTTGGAATGTATCCGGAAGGATGGTGGTACAAGTAGTTGCTGGCTGGGTGGATCCTGTAAGGAGGAGGAGAAAAGTTAACCCGTTAGTTCACAGGGACAGAAAACGTTTTGGGATGACAATTACATTACAAAGAAATACAGAACTTATTTCAAAATGAGAAACAAAAATAACAGCTACAAAAAAGAAAAGAAAAAAAAACGTTTGGATCCTGTGTGAAGGAGGAGAAAAATGAATTGTTGGTTTACAGCTACAGAAAACGTTTTGGGATGACAATTACATTACAAAAAAATACAGAAATTATTTTAAAAATAAAAAAAAGAACAGCTACATAAAAACAAACGTTTGGAAATACAGAACTTATTTCAAAATAAGAAACAGAATTAACAGCTACAAAAAGCTAACGTTTGGGAATACAGAACTTATTTCAAAATAAAAAAGAACAGCTACAGAAAACATAACGTTTGGAGACATTTTAAAAACAAAAGATTAACAAATACAAAAAAATAAATAAAAGGAAATAACAGCAACAGAAGAAAACGTAACGTTTGGGAAAATAATTAAAAATAAATACAGAAAATGTTTCAAAATAAAAAAATAACAGCTACAAAAAGTTTTACGTTTGGGAAGACAATAACATTACAAAGAAATACATACATACATACATATACCCAGGCACTTCCCCCCAATTTTGGGGGGGTAGCCGACACCAACAATGAAACAAAACAAAAAAGGGGACCTCTACTCTCTACGTTCCTTCAGCCTAACCAGGGACTCAACCGAGTTCAGCTGGTACTCCTAGGGTGCCACAGCCCAACCTCCCACATTTCCACCACAGATGAAGCTTCATAATGCTGAGTCCCCCTACTGCTGTTACCTCTGCGGTCATCTAAGGCACCGGAGGAAGCAGCAGGGCCTACTGGAACTGCGTCACAATCGCTCTCCATTCATTCCTATTTCTAGCACGCTCTCTTGCCTCTCTCACATCTATCCTCCTATCACCCAGAGCTTTCTTCACACCATCCATCCACCCAAACCTTGGCCTTCCTCTTGTACTTCTCCCATCAACTCTTGCATTAATCACCTTCTTTAGCAGACAACCATTTTCCATTCTCTCAACATGGCCAAACCACCTCAACACATTCATATCCACTCTAGCCGCTAACTCATTTCTTACACCCGTTCTCTCCCTCACCACTTCGTTCCTAACCCTATCTACTCGAGATACACCAGCCATACTCCTTAGACACTTCATCTCAAACACATTCAATTTCTGTCTCTCCGTCACTTTCATTCCCCACAACTCCGATCCATACATCACAGTTGGTACAATCACTTTCTCATATAGAACTCTCTTTACATTCATGCCCAACCCTCTATTTTTTACTACTCCCTTAACTGCCCCCAACACTTTGCAACCTTCATTCACTCTCTGACGTACATCTGCTTCCACTCCACCATTTGCTGCAACAACAGACCCCAAGTACTTAAACTGATCCACCTCCTCAAGTAACTCTCCATTCAACATGACATTCAACCTTGCACCACCTTCCCTGCTCGTACATCTCATAACCTTACTCTTACCCACATTAACTCTCAACTTCCTTCTCTCACACACCCTTCCAAATTCTGTCACTAGTCGGTCAAGCTTCTCTTCTGTGTCTGCTACCAGTACAGTATCATCCGCAAAACAACTGAT